>NC_064615.1:966276141-966579171 GCF_023898315.1 Schistocerca nitens
TATGTAACAAAGGAGTGTGGGGAAGAACGACCAAACGTCCTGGAAAACCCGGATTGTCCCTTTTTTTTCATAAAGTGCAGTGCCTCGAAAAAGTGTTTCGTCGCACTGAAAAGTCCCGGTATTCAATTTTTAAAAACATTTAATGAATTTTTCTATTTTATTAAATAATTTTTTTAAAGTAAAAAACACATCCCCCAGGGTGTGGCTAAGCCATGTCTCCGCAGTATCCTTTCTTTCAGGAGTGCTAGTTCTGCAAGGTTCGCAGGAGAGCTTCTGTAAAGTTTGGAAGGTAGGAGACGAGATACTGGCAGAAGTAAAGCTGTGAGTACCGGGCGTGAGTCGTGCTTCGGTAGCTCAGTAGGTAGAGCACTTGCCCGCGAAATGCAAAGGTCCCGAGTTCGAGTCTCGGTCGGGCACACAGTTTTCATCTGCCAGCAAGTTTCATATCAGCGCACACTCCACTGCAGAGTGAAAATCTCATTCTGGAAACATCCCCCAGGCTGTGGCTAAGCCATGTCTCCGCAGTACCCTTTCTTTCAGGAGTGCTAGTTCTGCAAGGTTCGCAGGAGAGTTTCTGTAAACTTTGGAAGGTAGGAGACGAGATACTGGCAGAAGTAAAGCTGTGAGGACCGGGCGTGAGTCGTGCTTCGGTAGCTCAGATGGTAGAGCACTTGCCCGCGAAAGGCAAAGGTCCCGAGTTCGAGTCTCGGTCGGGCACACAGTTTTAATCTGCCAGGAAGTTTCATATCAGCGCACACTCCGCTGCAGAGTGAAAATCTCATTCTGGAAACATCCTCCAGGCTGTGGCTAAGCCATGTCTCCGCAGTATCCTTTCTTTCAGGAGTGCTAGTTCTGCAAGGTTCGCAGGAGAGCTTCTGTAAAGTTTGGAAGGTAGGAGACGAGATACTGGCAGAAGTAAAGCTGTGAGGACTGGGCGTGAGTCGTGCTTCGGTAGCTCAGATGGTAGAGCACTTGCCCGCGAAAGGCAAATGTCCCGAGTTCGAGTCTCGGTCGGGCACACAGTTTTAATCTGCCAGGAAGTTTCATATCAGCGCACACTCCGCTGCAAAGTGAAAATCTCATTCTAGAAAAACCATTTAATTCCTAGACTGCAATTTCCCCACTTGCCAACAGCACTTGGCAGACCTGGACGGTGACCCATCCAACTGCTAACAAAGCCCCACAGCATTTAACTTCGGTGATCTGACGGCTACCGGGGTTACCACTGCAGCAAGGCTGTTGGCAGGATGTTGTAGTACTGAAGGAGTATGGCCAGTAGCGTGAGCATAAGTTGCATCAAAAGATGGTTGTAGAAAGCCACCTAAGATACTTATCATACTTTAATTGTAGTAGGAAAATTGCGGTCTAGGGATTAAAAATCTTTTACTCAAAAAATTTATTTAATAAATTACATTACGACAACCGTCTCCTCTCTGACAATGTCAGGCTTCACTAAGAAATGTAGATTTCGCTCGATTGAACAGAATATGATGCGATAAATTAATACAATTGAGCTTATTTCTGTAACCTCCATAAGCCTATGGTAACCACAGTATCAGTATTGGTACACTGATACAATAATAATTTATTATGAGCGGTACTGTGGCTGGAGAGTAGCTGTATTGCTGTAACGCTCCATGCGTTGAAAATTTGGAATAATTGTAAAAACTGTCTGATTGTCGTGCAACGTAGCACTGTTATTGTAAGAATAGTGCAGCTGTTGATGTTATGTCAGACAATGTGTACGGTGGCTTCTCGTGTTAGCTGTACTCTGAGATGGTAATAATTGCAAGGTGTTTGTTTACAATACCGGCCCATAGTGTCAATGTGGGAAAAATGTTTTCGCTTTTTTATAATTCCAGGCTTGGATCAAAATGTTTATATGTAATCAGGTAATTAATTGAGGTCGATAATGACCATCTTCAGACCTGAGTAGAAACATGTTGCACTGTACATATTACGCCAGTGCATGTGATAACTGTGTCTCTCTTCATGTGCAGTATGAATGCTCCAATGGTGCTCTTTACATACCACAGTTTCATTTGTTTGACGAAGCTGAAATGGCTAATGATTTTGACTGCACCGCCACATGTAATAGCATAATATGTATATGCAACAGGTTTCTACTCAGGTCTTAAGATGATCGTTACCTCCCGAAATTAATTAACTGATTACGAATAAACACTGTGATCCAAGACTGGAATTATAAGAAACCAGTTATATTGATGGATCGTTGAGAACTTTTTTGTGGCTATGTCACAACTTATATAGAATATTTTCGTTCATGAATACCCAATGGACTGACGAAAGGAATAGAATGGAGGTGGACCCTCTTAAAGTAATGATTCAGATCCCGTACAAATGCAAAATCGACTTTGTAGAATTTTACCACTATGTCTCAAAGAACAAAGACATGATCAAGAAGGCTCGAAGCAATGAAACTACCGCTTTTACCAGATGACGGTATACTGGACGTGAATGGTGGGGAGTGGCTACAGGACAATGTTGCAAGTTACTATGTTATAAATAGCTTATGTGAGTACTTTTTTGTTTTATTCAAAAAGCTGGCTATTTAAAAGTTTAATTTACACCTCAGAATTTCGGGATCGAATAGTTTATATGAACTCGTATTATATTATTTTTTGTACAGATTGCCTGAGTATGCAGCGATAAGTGGCGCGAAACCGGTCGCAGATTTAATAAAAATCATTCATACAGCCAGTGCGGAATTTTCTTTGAAAAAATGTCGAGGTTTGGCTGTGGTTGTCCGCCCTACAAAACAACATGAAAAATACCCTTTTGTCCGAGGATAATCAACCCCATCTACAAGCGTTCAGTGCTATTTAAAGCTTATGTTAATTATGTTACATTAAAAATTCCATGACTACATTATTTTGAAAAACCATAGTAAATCTGTTTCTTATTACCTATATTAAATATCGTTAATTAAACAGATGGTGTGGAAATAAACCAGAGTTAATTTGTTTTTATAATTTTTTTCTAATAGTCAATTGACTATCGCGAGTTAATAAAATGTATTTTTTTTAAATTAAAAAACCTGGGTACATATGGGAGGAGCGTCCATTGAGCCCGGCTGGTTGTGTCTCGGTTTCCTCTGAAAACGATTTCGTCATCCTAAGCTGGGGAGAAGTGCAGAGAGTGATTACTGCCGTGTGCAAGCGACGGAATGGGTTGTTCACAGCATCAGTTTTAGACTGTTTTTTGATCTATAAGGCGGACTGTTCTCGATGCATATGGCGAATTGTGAAAACATAGAAATATGCTTCCTGTCAGGGACTGTCGTTCCACAAAGTAATTGGAAAACTACAAAATGCGCACAGAGCAGTGACGCGTTTACTGAATGGGCTGTTTTCGGTGTAGTCTATACCGCGTAATATAGATCAAAGTTATTCTCTTTATAAACTATTGTGTCTCAATATGAACGGTGAAAGATACAACAGTGAAGGGACACGTTTACCTAGCTGACTGCTTTCAGTGCACAGCGCGGACTGTGAAGTCAAAGTAAATATGTTTTATGTCATGGACTACTATTTTACAAAGTAATTTAAAAATAGGCCCGCCCGGTTAGCCGTTCGGTCTAATGCACGGCTTTCCGGACTGGGAAGGAGCGCCTGGTCCCCGGCACGAATCCGCCCGGCGGACTTGTGTCAAGGTCCGGTGAGCCGGCCAGTCTGTGGATGGTTTTCGGGCGGTTTTCCTTCTGCCTCGGCGAATGCGGGCTGGTACCCCTTATTCCGCCTCAGCTACACTATGCCGGCGATTGTGCGCAAACGAGTTCTCCACATATGCGTACACCACCATTACTCATTCTACCACGCAAACATAGGGGTTACACGTCTGGTGTGAGACGTTCCCTGGATGGGGGGGGGGGGGGGGGGGAGGGGAGGAGGGGGGGAGGGCGGTCCACCGGGGGCCCGAACCGCACAATAACGCTAAAAGAGTGGTTCGGTGTGGGGTGGCGGCAGGGTGAAGTGGACTGCGGTAGTCGTCGTGGGGTTGTGGACCACTGCAGTTGCAGCGGGGATGGAGCCTCTCCGTCTTTTCTAGGTCCCCGGTTAACATACAATACAACTCAAAAGCTAAGATATTCCTATAGTGATGTACATCGGCAGCTATACTTCAACCAACAATTGACTAAGTAACTCATTTACTATTGCCTCGCTGTACAAGTGGCCATTTCCGAGAGGACAATTACAGCGGCAACTCTTAATAAGGATTTCACTTCTGGCTTACAGGCTGCCAATGTAGGACGAGACACTCCATTTATTGTTTCTAAAAGACTTATGTAATCAACATATAATTTTTTGCTAACGTTACAACTTCTCGTCGTTATTACCTATCACACCTAACTTATATCCCAGGAAGTTTAAATTAGCCTCTCGGTAATTTAAGGGCGGTTGTATGTACGTTTGGTCAAAAATGTTGACCATTTTTTCCCACCATATAGTTCCGTAGCATGTTAGATATATTGTCTCCAATTTTCAGAGAATAATTCGTTAAAAACCATCTTGCATGAACGAATAGGCAGTGCCACGCACCCTTTGTACATGACTCGTTCTTTTTTGGGATATTTTATTACTTGCTGTCTTCAGAGAAGATATTTGTAGGGTATAGAAGGCTGTCAGTCCACTTACTACGCCACATAATGGAACAGAAAACCAGAACGAAAGCTTTAATATCATCATTTAGAAGAGACGCTCAGAGACAACATTTTCCTCATCTACTATTGTTAAAATCTCCTCAGATTATGCTTGCCTGCTGTTCAATGACGGTAACAATGGAAGAATCAGGATACTCGTGAGACTGAGATTTGTTGCAGATTACTTTCTTGAAAACCTACTAAAGAAAGACTGCCGATGTACGTATTGCTGAGTTTGAAAGGTCAGTGAAGGATATTGGGAAATGGACATGCCAGAGGGATCAGAGTAGAGAAAAAGAGCTACATGAAGACTAAAAAGACCAAACGTATGGTCGTCGACAGCATTAAAGTACTAGTTTCTGGCATAAATGCTAATAAATTCTTTTCCCTGCATGTCCTGCAACTTTCATTTTTCAAGTTTGGAGGGGGGGGGGGATGTGTTTTAATACTGTGTCAGAGTATATTATCCCATGGCTCTGGAGGTCCCGTTGTCTGGTGTGTTGATTGGCGGCCGTATGGCCATCTGTGACACGGTGGACAGCAACTCCATCGTTCTGCACTCGCTACCTGGCCGCAAATGCACCGTCCAGCATGAAAGGGAACTGCCTCCTCCATCCCCAGCGTTACTCCCTCAAGTGCTCGCTCGCCCCAGATGGTCTCTTGCTTGTCTCAACACACAATTGCAACGTGCAAATTTATATTTGCAGTTTTTGGGATTGCTACTCGCTCCTTTTTATGTATACTTATCCATATTCCATGTTGCGCTGCGTGTCTGCAACCGTTATGTCCTCATTGCTGATGACAAATGGGTGTGGCCAAATTATCTATCGCCGTGGGAATGTCGACAGCCAAGCAAAAGAATGGTTGACACAAATGCGACCTGAATAAATATTTTGTACTCAACTTATTCACACTGTTGACAATTTGTTACAGCCGTGACTAGCAGTAAGCAGAGGCTTGACATGGGCGTGCGTTTTTATACTCCGAATGTTTGCCGGTAGTGCTAACTATCAACAACGTGGTGTAGTGTTTGGCACCAACTAGCAGCACGGGACTTTCACTAGAAGCACGAAACTACAAACAGAAGTAGGAGACTGTTGACCAGGTGGCGGTCGCTTGGCAGCAAGGTCAAAACACAGGAATCTTCGAGGCGCCGGCTCTATCAGTATCGATAATCGACAATACTATACATGTTGAATTGCTTAAGCAATGTGCTAGTGAAATACGGATGTCGAATATTGTGTGCCATTAAGCTGGTTGGCTACGACCAATCGCAAAAGAATAGATAGATTTTCATTAATGATGCTTTTACGCCGCGTGTGAAAACTTTAAATGCGAGAGATGCAAGTTAGCTGACTTTTGTTTACATCTCAGAATGCGTTATACTACAGTAATCCAGAGCTATTGTATGATCTCGCTTACCTGTTTAGGTGAATGTCAGTAATTGTTCAGTCTGACTGAGTGTAATATTCAGGGAATTCTGGGAACTGTCGAATTTTATATTTGTAGTTAATCTAAGAAGTCATGCTAGAGACATTATATTAATTTCATTAGAAATTTATCAGGTTTCCTCCACTTTTAATTTGTTATTTAGGGCGACTATTTGATACATAAATTACTTTTATTATTAAATTTTCATATGAACACTGTGATTTTTCGTAGAAATGATGTTAGTGAAAATCCTGTTTCGTTACAACTTGTAATGTGAGGAAAAAACATCGCGAATTATAAGTTCAAATCTACGAAAGCATTTAGAACAGACTCATCTGGTCTTTTTGAGTGGAAGGTGAATAGCGGTGAGCAGCGAAATAGTTTTGAGATTTCATGCGAATTGGTTCTGGGTACGCTTGCTATTTGTCAGGTCTGTCTTTCTTCAAACAGAGACTGGACTGATGCGCCTGTCCTAGTGACAGGGAACAAATGTCTGTTCGGTTTGCGAAGACCTTAATTGTTTTTCCAGTGGGGGAGGGGAAGAGCTAGTTTCACTCCAATACTCCTCCATTCTGGGTACGCCTTTGGGTGCAGTGGAAGCAATGACCCATATAATATTAATCAATCGGGAATGTTTCCCCATCATGCTTCATTTGAATTATATTTTACGGCATCCTGCTTTTCAAATGGTTCAGATGACTCTAAGCAGTATTGAACTTAACATCTGAGGTCATCAGTCGCCTACACTTAGAACTATTTAAACCTAACTAACCTAAGGACATCACACACATCCATACCCGAGGCAGGATTCGAACCTGCGAGCGTAGCACACCGCGGTTCCGGACTGAAGCGCCTAGAACCGCTCCGTTGCTGCACTGCGTGCTGAATTTAATGGAACTTGTTGAAACACGCCAAATACGAGGAGGGTTGAAAGCGAATATCATTTTGTTATTTGGACGATGGGGCTTTCTGATCGCCATGTTGCGCATCTTCAACTGTCGGTTATCTACAAACGCCATTGCGGTAGCTTTCGCTTTTAAAATGCATCAGCCGATTGAAAACGTCGCCGGTTGTGAAATACGCACTCTTATTCGTTTGTCAAATGCAAGACACGCGAAAGTTGCCTAAATTCATCGGCAGATTATTGAAGTGCATCGAGAAAACGCTATAGACGCTATAATGGTTAAAAAATGGTGTGGATCAATTAAAGATGGCCGCTCAAATGTGCACGATGAGAAATGAAGTCTGCAACCGTCCGTCATTACGGATGACCTCGTGCAGAAAGTCACAAAAAAATTCAAGAAGAGAGACGCTACACGATTTCATCATTATCTTATGTTTTTCCTCAAGTTATTAGACGTGTTCTGTAGGAAACTGTGACAGAAAGCTTAGTGTATATGAAATTGTGCGCACGCTGGATTTCAAAAGTGCTGAGTTGCACAAAACCAACGGTGGAACAAGTGTATCGACTTGCCTCAAGAGGTACTATGTCGAAGGGAATAAGTTTATAAGTTTTTAAGCCAAATTTTCGCTGTGACGAAAAATGTGTTGATCGTGCTACACTGGAATCGAAACAACAGTTCTTGGAATGTTCCCAATAAAATGAAGTTCCAGCAAACAATACAGCCCGGAAAATCATGTGCACTGTTATTTGGGACAGGCAGGCTATTTTTTTGTGTCGATGTTTTTGCCTCGGACAGCACAGTCAACAAAGACAATTATTGTGATATCTTAAAGAAACTTTGCCGTGAAATCCAAAACAAAGGGCGTGGCAATCTCACCAGAGGCGTCGTTTCGCTGCACGACAATGCCCTTCCCGAAGTGGCTCAACTTACTTAAGCTCTCATTGCGTCATTATGTTTGGGAACAATATGGTCACCCTACGTATAACCTTGACTTAGCACCTAGTGACTATCATTTTCTCTTGGAATTAAAGAAGTACGTTGCCGTTTAGCGCTACGAGGAAGGTGACGGTTTCAGAACGTCAGCGTAGGGTTGGTTAAAAAATCAGGTGGCAGATTTGTATGAGGATGGATTTCGGAAGCTGGTATCACAATAGGCTGAAAACTAGATTAAGGTCTAGGCTTTCATACAAAATGTTGTTGTAATATAATTTTAGATTTTTACTCTATTTTGAAATCGTACTTAGTTTAAAAATGCGAGTTGTGTGGTTCGACATAACCTAGGCTAGTCAATAATTTGTCATGCAACACATCTTTCATTAAAGTTTTCCAATTGCCTCAGAGAATATTCACAAAATTGATATGACCGTACACAACGGCACCTGCGTTCGTTTAAGTATGGACTCATCAGATAATGTCACATACTCTTTTCACCTGTTTTTTTTTCTTCGTCACGAATGACAAGTGAAACAGAGACGGTACTAACGATACCGATGGTCCAGTTTGCTGCTAAACGACCACAAAAAACACGAAAAAAAACCAGAAACAATTCTCTGAGTCAACATCAATCAGTCGTTGTTTTGTTTTTAGGTAAGTCCAGGCAAGGTACACCGCCATCTCTCCCTGTCCTGTGCTCTCCTCTTTAGTTCCTGTTTGACTCTGCCCGTTAGTACACTCATGCTCATAAATTAAGGATAGTTGCAGAATGTGGTGCCACACAATGTGGCACAACAAAAAACACTGGCGCTAATGGCATAGGCACATAGGGAACACACACGACACAGATCTGTAAGTCCACGGTATTGGTGATAAGTTGAGAAAACCGTCCCGAAACACATGTGCTATAAAACGCCACTGTTTCCTACGCATGCACCCCGACATCAATATGGGATATGATCACCATGCACACGTACACAGGTCGCACAACGGGTTGGCATACTCTGGATCAGGTGGTCGAGCAGATGCTGGGGTATAGCCTCTTGCACCAGTGCCTGTCGGAGCTCCTCAAGTGTCGTAGGGGGTTTGAAGACGTGCAGCGATACGTCGACCGAGAGCATCCCAGACGTGCTCGATGGCGTTTAGGTCTGGAGAACAGGCAGGTCACTCCATTCGCCTGATATCTTCTGTTTCAAGGTACTCCTCCACGATGGCAGCTCGGTGGGGCCGTGCGTTATCATTCATCAGGAGGAGGGTGGGACCAACTGCACCCCGATACACCTGACGTCCCGATACACCTGACCTGTTACAGTTCCTCTGTGAAAGACATGCAGGGGTGTACCTGCACCAATCATAATCCCATCCCACACCATCAAACCACGACCTCCATACAGGTCCCTTTCAAGGACATTAAGAGGTTGGTATCTGGTTCCTGGTTCACGCCAGATGAAACCCGGCGAGAATCACTGCTCAGACTATACCTGGACTCGTCCGTGAAGGTAACCTGGGACCACTGTTGCAACGATCATGTACTGTGTTCTTGACACCAGGGTTTACGGGCTCTCCTGTGACCAGGGGTCAGTGGAAAGCACCTTGCAGGTCTCCAGGCGAATAAACCATGCCTGTTCAGTCGTCTGTAGACTGTGTGTCTGGGGACAACTGTTCCAGTGGATGCCATAAGGTCCCAAGAAAGGCTACCTGCAGTACTCTGTGGCCGTCTGCGGGCACTGATGGTGGGATATCGGTCTTTTTTGGTGTTGTACATCGTGGAAGTCCCATACTGTAGCGCCTGGACACGTTTCCTGTCTGCTGGAACCATTGCCATAATCTCGAGATCACACTTTGTGGCACACGGAGGGCACATGCTACGACCTGCTGTGTTTGACCAACCTCCAGTCGCCCTAGTATTCTACTCATAACGTCATCAATATGTGTTCTTTGAGCCATTTTCAACACACAGTCACCGGTAGCAAGTCTGAAAACGTCTGCACACATACTCGCTGCACCGTACTCTGACATGCACCTACACACCTCTGCGCCACCGAGCGACGACCGCAGGTCAGATGCACCGCATGGTTATACCCCGAGGTGATTTAAACCCGCAAACCGCCCACCAGAGCGATGTTTCACCCTGTATCAGCATTATCCTTAATTTATGAGCATGGGTGTAGATATCTTCTTCTTCCACTCATTCTGCTCCCTTTAGCACCCCCTGAATTCCTTGCTGGATAAGCGTTGCCTTCTCGAGGTCTAGCCAGTTACCATTCTTTTTCCTTGTGATGTTCGTTCATCACCTCCTCGTTTCTTACCCACTGTTCACAACTCGTAACCTCGACTTCCCTCCTTAGCCACATTTCAAGAGTCGCCAGCCTTTTTACCTCGTCTTTCCGCGATATCCACCTCTGTTCCGTATAAAACAATGCTCCATTTGGCTTACGGGGAGATGCTTGACCATTGTACTGCATTCTCTTTAACTCCATGGGCACATCCATTGTGCTACTGCTGTTAGCTCAAGAGTGATTCCTTCCGCTGATTACATGCGGTACTTTACAACCACACTCCGTAATGCTCGACGATCGCTGTCCGTCAGTGCACGAGGACTACCTGGCCTTGGCTTAGATGTGCTCGTACCTTCGCGTTCCTACTTCACAATCACATCAGCAACAGTCGACTTGGGCAGCTTTAGAAGGGTTCAAGTGAATGTTCGAAGTCACTGAGGTCTCTGAACCGACGCATTTTGCTCTTTACTGCCTCTCACACAATACTCCTTTTATACTAGCGGGTCCACTTTCCGTGACATCTAGTGATCAGCTCCGCATTGTCCGCCCCCGGTAGCGCGACAGTATCTCAATCCTATGGGCCCGGGTTCACTTCCCGGCTGGGTCGGAGATTTTCTCCGCTCTGAGACTGGGTATTGTGTTGTCCTGATCATCATCATTTCATCCCCATCGACGCGCAAGTCGTCGAAGTGGCGTCAAATCGAAAGACTTGCACCAGGCGAACGGACTACCCGACGGAAGGCCCTAGTCACGAGCTCCGCATTTCCTAGGGTGTCCGCGTACTTTCGATCTTGTGTTGAATAGTATTTTAATTGTGTGAATTGCGTACCTAAACACACTCGTGTACTCCTGTCTTGGAAGGAGTCATTTTACAATATCATTTTCGGTCTGGAACCGCGCGACCGCTACGGTCGCAGGTTAGAATCCTGCCTCGGGAATGGATGTGTGTGATGTCCTTAGGTTAGTTAGGTTTAAGTAGCTCTAAGTTGTAGGGGACTGATGACCTCAGATGTTAAGTCCCATAGTACTCAGAGCCATTTGAACCACAATATCATTTCGTAGAGATAATGTAACACTTCAATAACTTGTTAACCATAAAGCGACAATTATGTTTATTATACAGCTTTAACATCTGCTCTTGTTAAAAATAATTTTACTGCGTTTCGTTTACATGAGGCTGTAATAGTGCCAGCTGGGTTGTATCCCATTCAACATGGAGTGAGTGAATGAAAGAACAATATGTGAAAGAAATGAATTACGTATATTGAAATAAATAGGCTTACCATATTTTTTTAGTTCCAACCCAAGACGTATTTTTGGAAATTACTTAAAACACCCTTAAAAATTTACTGAAACATCAAACTTTATTTACTCAGGCGTATTTTACACCTGACATGACTTTTTACCAGTAATGGTTTGTGCACAATCAGTTCCTGAAATACATTATATGAATTCGCAGTTGCGAATATTGACAGCTATCAGCTGTAGACTGGAATGGTGTCAATGAAAATTTGTGCCGGCCCGGGACTCGAACCCGGATTTCCCGCTTATCGCGAGCGGTCGCCTTACCATTTGGCTATCCGTGCACCACAGACAGCCACACCGAAACTTCCATATGTCGTCCAACTATGTACACTATTTTATCAAAAGTATAAGGATACCTGGCTGAAAAGGCTTCAAGTTCGTGGCGCCCTCCATCGATAATGCTGGAATCCAGTATGGTGTTGACACACCCTTAGCCCTGATGACAGCTTCCACTCTCGCAGGCATACGTTCAGTCAGGTGCTGGAAGGTTTCTTGGGGAATGGCAGACCATTCTTCACAAAGTGCTGCACTGAGGAAAGGTATCCATGTCGGTCGGTGAGGCCTGGCATGAAGTCGGCGTTCCAAAACATCCCGAAGGCGTGCTATAGGATTCAGGTCTGGTTCTCTGTGCAGACCAGTCCATCGCAGGGATGTTGTTGGCGTGTACCCACTCCGCCACACGCCGCGCATAATGAACAGGTGCTCGATCGTGTTGAAAGATGCAATCGCCATCCCCGAATTGCTCTTCAACGTTGGGAAGCAAGAAGGTGCTTAAAACATCAGTGTACGCCTTTAGTGTAATATTGCCACGCAAAACAACAAGGGGTGTAAGCCCCCTCCATGAAAAACGTGATCACGCCATAATAACACCGCCTCAGAATTTTACTGTTGGCGCTACACACTCTGGCAGATGACGTTCGCAATACCCACACCCTGCCATAGGATAGCCACATTGTGTACCGTGATTTGTCACACTACACAACGATATTCTACGGTTCAATCGCCCAATGTTCACGCTCCTTATACCAACCGAGGCTTCGTTTGGCATTTACCGGCGTGATGTGTAGCTTATGAGCAGCTGCTCGACCATGAGATCCAAGTTTTCTCACTTCCCGCCTAACTGTCATAGTACTTGCAGGCGATTCTGATGCAGTTTGGAATTCCTGTGCGATGATCTGGATAGATGTCTGCCTATTACACATTACGACCCTCTTCAATTGTCGCCCGTCTGTGTCAGTCAACTGACGAGATCACCTTGTACACTTTTGGGCTGTACATGTCCCTTCACGTTTCCACTTCACTATTACATCGGAAACAGTGTACCTAGAGATGTTTAGGAGTGTGGAAATCTCGCGTACAGACGTATGACACAAGTCACACAGAAACACCGGCCACGTTCGAAGTCCGTGAGTTTCACGGAGCGCCCCATTCTGCTCTCTCACGATGTCTAATGACTACTGAGGTCGCTGATATGGAGAACTTGGCAGTAGGTGGCAGAACAATGCATCTAATATGAAAAACGTATGTTTTTGGAGGTGTCCGGATACTTTTGATCACATAGTGTATCTGCTACCTACGTACATCCATTATGTATATTCCCGTCCAGGTCAGACGTTGTACTTGAAAGTCGCTTGCCCAGTATTGGCAGATAGATACAACACTGCAATGCCTGTGTTATTCTGATTACGATGGCCGGCCGGAATGGCCGTGCGGTTCTAGGCGCTACAGTCTGGAAACGCGCGACCGCTACGGTCGCAGGTTCGAATCCTGCCTCGGGCATGGATGTGTATGATGTCCTTAGGTTAGTTAGGTTTAAGTAGTTCTAAGTTCTAAGGGACTGATGACCACAGCAGTTAAGTCCCATAGTGCTCAGAGCCATTTGAACCATTTTTGATTACGATGCAATGTTCCTTTGGACCTACATGGATGTTGTTCACAAATCGCACTCTCGAGTTCTCTCCATGGCCACGTTTCCAGTGCCGCCAGCCTTTTTACCTTGTCTTTCCGTAATGTCCAGATTTACGTTCCGTATAAAACATGCATGCATGTCCAAAGGAATCTGCATCGTAACAAGGACAACACAGGCACTGGAGTATCGTAATTCCTGAAATAGGTCTATCTAAATCACTTTGAACATTTCTGAAGACGCTTTCATTCCACTTTCTCTTCACACACCAAAACAACTCTCAGTGTTATCAAGAGTAAAACAAACCAACTTTTATGCAAATTTGTATTTTTTTCACACACTGCAAAAGATAGTTAAAATTTCAATATTTGCATCTGACACTTCAACGAAATTTAAATGTTTAACTTCAGTTCCCTGTTCCAGACTGAAACCTCATACAACAAATGGAACAAATTTTACTTCACTTTTGCTTGAGCTATTGTTAGACCAATAATATTTTCCAAAGCAAGCAACACATTGTTAAATATAAGTGGCGAAATAACTTTAGCAACAAACTCTTCATTTTTGTTTCCAGCACTAGAAAATTTTGAGTCATATTAATTTTCTAATCAGTTTGGATGTGCAGCCTGATCTTTTGAAACTGACATTGTGTCTGGCAGTGTGGTATGAAAATGTAGCCCCTTTAGTAGTACTCACGAGATCATTGTTAGTCCTACCTTTGGCTTTAAGAAAATCTCATGTTTCATGAAGCAGTTACATTAATAGCACTTTCATGTTAAGCTGTTTTGACGTGGTCTTCAATATAGCCCTTTCCTTTATGTGCAACGGAAAATTGTTGACAGAGCGCAACAAATGGCTCTGAGCACTATGGGACTTAACAGCTCAGGTCATCAGTACCCTAGAACTTAGAACTACTTAAACCTAACTAATCTAAGGACATCACACACATCCATGCCCGAGGCAGGATTCGAACCTGTGACCGTAGCTGTCGCGCGGTTCCTGACTGTAGCGCCTAGAACCGCTCGGCCACCCCGACCGGCGAGCAACAGTCACGTTCGCACTTACTGTTATGACACAGCTTCAAACATTTTTACTTCTTAATACGTTTGTTTGCGAGGCCATCTTACGCAGCAGCTGTTAAAATCAGTCTTTACTGGTTTTGCGTCTTGAGCAATTTAATTAAAGGGAATTACTCGAGACCCGCTTTGCTTTTATTTATAAAACGTCTTCCGTGGTTATTGGTGTTGCTTTACATATTCTTCTTCTTCCCTTCTTGCTAGCAGAAGTTGACGTTCAAAGACTTCGATTCACATAAGCACGTGGCAGTTTTTGTCATTGTGTAGTATTTCTTGCGCTGCATTATTTACACTTCAGTCTTGTAAGTTGAACTGAAGTTACGTGTGTTTCTTACCATGCACAGTCATACTGCTACGGCGCATACGTGAATCGGGGTCTTTCGACGTCAGCTGGTGCTAGCAAGGAGGGAAGAAGCAGAATATGTAAGGAAACACCGATAAACACGGAAGATACTTTATAATTAAAACCGAAACGAGTCTGGTGCAATTCTCTTTAGTTAAATTGCAGTAAGCTCAAAACGGAATAACAATAATAACTGATTTTTTACTTGTGTAGCAAGTTAACATTAAAAAGCAGTTTCTTTTGCTTATTGCTAAGCGATGTGGCAGAAAACGAACAGAGATAAAGTGATCAAAAACTGTAGACGAGCTACTTCTCACACGAAACTACACTGAAGCGCCAAAGAAACTGGTATAGGCATGCGTATTCAAATACAGAGGTATGTAAACAGGCAGAGTACGGCGCTGCGGTCGGCAACGCCTATGTAAGACAACAAGTGTCTGGCGCAGTTGTCAGATCGGTTACTGCTGCTAAAAATGGTTCAAATGGCTCTGAGCACTATGGGACTTAACTTCTGAGGTCATCAGTCCCCTATAACTTAGAACTACTTAAAGCTAATTAATCTAAGGACATCACGCACAATCATGCCCGAGGCAGGATTCGAACCTGCGACCGAAGCGGTCGTTCTGTTCCAGACTGTAGCGCCTAGAACCGCTCGGCCATTTCGGCCGGCTACTGCTGCTACAATGGCAAGTTATGAAGATTTAAGAGTGTTTGAACGTGGTGTTATAGGTGGCGCACGAGCGATGCGACACAACATCTCCGAGGTAGCGAAGAAGTGGGGTTTTTCCAGTACGACCATTTCACGAGTGTACCGTGAATATCAGGAATCCGGTAAAACATCAAATCTCCGACATCGCTGCTGCCGGAAAAAGATCCTGCAAGAACGGGACCAACGACGACTGAAGAGAATCGTTCAACGTGACAGAAGTGCAACCCTCCCGCAAATTTCTGCAGATTTCAGTGCTGGGCTGTCAACAAATGTCAGTGTGCGCACCATTCAACGAAACATCATCGATATGGGCTTTCGGAGCCGACACTAAGTTTTACGCCTCGCCTGGGTCCGTCAAAACCGACATTGGACTGTTGATGACTGGAAACATGTTGCCTGGCCGTTTCAAATTGTATCGGGCGTATGGACGTGTACAGATGTGGAGACGATCTCCTGAATCAATGGACCCTGCATGTCAGCAGGGAACTTTTCAAGCTGGTGCAGGGTCTGTAATGGTGTGGCTTGTGTGCAGTTGGTGCGCAATGGGACCCTGATGCGTCTAGGTGCGACTCTGGCAGGTGACACGTACGTAAGCATCCTGTCTGATCACCTGCATCCATTTATGTCCACTGTGCATTCAGACGGACTTGGGCAATTCCAGAAGGGATCTCTACCCTCTCGTACTCTTATGGATTTATAGACAGCCCTGCAGGATTAATTGTGTCAGCTGCCTCCAGCACTACTTCAGTCGAGTCCATGCCACGTCGTGTTGCGTCACTTCTGCGTGCTCGTGGGGCACCTACACGATATTAGGCAAGTGTACCAGTTTCTTCGGCTCTTCAGTTTAGCGTAAACACATTGCCCCTGTTTTTTCGCCAAATAGTGGAACCGGTAGCCACGCCTCCACATCGCCATCAGCGCTCGCTCCAAGGTCGCTTGAGAGAAACACGGCCGTAAGAGAATATTTAAAAACGATAAGTCGAACATATACAGCTCAAATTTAAAATAAAATCCCCGACAGTCAAATAACTCTCAAAATTTGGAAATTACCCCGAACAGCACTAGAAAGCCAAGGCTGTCTGGGATAATCCCGTATGGTAAACCTAGGCATAAGGCATAAGGATATTACACTGCAAAAAGTCTTTGTCAGATACCTTCTACAATAAACGTTTTGTAAAATGTATCATCAAGCGTGGTCGTAGCGTAACCGAAAGGTTTGTCGAAAAATTTTCACAATCTTATACGGGCCTAAGACCTAAAAGGTGCTTAAGCTGGCAGTGACGGCCATCCGCCTGTTACCTGTGAATCACGCCACAGTGGCCACTGCCGAGGATGACTAACTGCCCACAAACGCAACAGCTCTGGCATGAAGCTTTCTCCACACAGTTTCATTACTTTGCTCATCGCACTCAGCTCAACTAAGGTCAAACGCCTTCTCAGATTTGACAAATAGTCTTCCTCAGTTCCGTAAAAAATACCGGGTGATCAAAAAGTCAGTATAAATTTGAAAACTGAATAAATCACGGAATAATGTAGATAGAGAGGTACAAATTGACACACATGCTTGGAATGACATGAGGTTTTATTAGAACCAAAAAAATTCAAAAGTTCAAAAAATTTCTGACAGATGACGCTTCATCTGATCAGAATAGCAATAATTAGCATAACAAAGTAAAACAAAGCAAAGATGATGTTCTTTACAGGAAATGCTCAATATGTCCACCATCATTCCTCAACAGTAGCTGAAGTCGAGGAATAATGTTGTGAACAGCACTGCAAAGCATGTCCGGATTTATGGTGACGCATTGGCGTCGGATGTTGTCTTGCAGCATTCCTTGAGATGTCGGTCGGTCACGATACACTTACGACTTCAGGTAACCCCAAAGCCAATAGCACGGTCTGAGGTCTGGGGGCCTGGGAGGCCAAGCATGACTAAAGTGGCGGCTGAGCACAAGATCATCACCAAACGACGCGCCAAGAGATCTTTCACGCGTCTAGCAATATGGGGTGGTTCTAATAAAACGCCATGTCATTCCAAGCATGTGAATCAATTTTTACCTCTCTATCTACATTATTCCGTGGTTTATTAAGTTTTCAAATTTGTACTGACTTTTTGATTACCCGGTATTTCGCAGAGACACATGTTTGGGAGACCGTTTCCGTTACCGTTTAAAATACGAGTATAAATATAAGCAGACATGCAGAACCGTACCAAAGCGATCACGCCCCGGTAGTGTAGCTCCTGGAAGCCGCGCTTGCTCTCTCCGTCCCCCCCCCTCCCCCCTCCCCCACTGCGCCGTCACTCACCATGTACCCATATCATCATTAGGATTTTCACACAATACCTCGCGAATTTCATTCATTTCAATTTAAACAGTCGTACCTCACAAACGTTAGAAATAGTAAAGATGCGATGTTACAGAGATGGGGATCAGCATTACTTCTTTCAAATTCAAAGTCTATTGCTCCTGGACTCCCCCCCCCCCCTCTCCTACGCCCCCTCTCACCGTCTCAACCAAACAAACTATAATTTCGTAAGTAGGTTTTAATAAAATTGAAGCATAGCCCACATGTTGCCAAGGCTGTTTCGACCAGGCTGCAAAAGTTTCGCTGGAAAGCCCTTACACGTTCTCCACTTGCCCCTCCCCCCCCCCCCCCCCCCCCCCCCCCGCGATTTTCATTTTTTGGAGCCCTGAAGAAAGACAGCCGTGGCCGTTGATTTTCTTCGGACGAAGAGTTATACGCCTGGGTACAATCATGGTTCCATAGGCAATATCAAACATTTTTCATGAAGGCATTGACCGTCTTATCTCATACTGGGATAACTGTATTAACAGTTATGATGATTACTTTTGAAATAATGAAGAATGCACTTCCTTTTTCCATCTGTTTCGTTTTCACATGGCTGTTCCTTGTATATGCCACTGCGACTTGATGACAAAGCAACACGTTAATATGTCAAAAATTTGTTACAACCAATTTCAATCGAAGTTACACAATATATTACACAGGGTGGATAAAAATGTCGAAATACAACACTTTACCATGGCTAGTACGCTGAAGAAAATCGTTTCCATACAAAACAGCTTCCAGTCGTATCGGAACGTATAAATACAGGACCTATATTGGTTCCAAGAAAATCTTGTACCATTCCTATCGCAAAATGGTATCATGTTCAGGTAATGGCGATCAAAGTGGTTAGCGATCACTTAGGCACCATTCTCTCCAAAGTAAACCATAAAGGCACAATAATTTTGAGATCTAGTGACGACAGTGGACAGGGGAAATGCAACAATTCATCGTCATACCCGCAAAACCAGTCCTGAAATATGCGAAAATACAGTTCTCTTATTTTTCGTCTCAATTCTCTTCAAACACTGTCCGACACGATCATTAACACACTCTTTTGGCCGGCCGGAGTGGCCGAGCGGTTAAAGGCGCTACAGTCTGGAACCGCACGACCGCTACGTTCGCAGGTTCGAATCCTGCATCGGGCATGGATGTGTGTGATGTCTTTAGGTTAGTTAGGTTTAAGTAGTTCTAAGTTCCAGGGGACTTATGACCACAGCAGTTGAGTCCCGTAGTGCTCAGAGCCACACTCTTTTGTCTACATTATGACTTATCGGATCATGTTTATCCGCTCTACCTGCATGTGGTACAAATCTTCGATACGGTTCCTCTCGAAACACCGAACATTTCGGCTACCTTGGTTACGGAAACATTCATCATACAAGCACCAACAGTCTGCCCAGGTTGTAATTCACAGTAGCTCACAAGAAGAGGTCCCCAGTGGTGGGATAGACTTTTTGAAATTGTATATACGGTGATGCAGGTTAAGATCCCAGATATTGCACCCCTGTAACCATTCACCCCGGTGGGCTCTCGTTTGCGAGTAATCGACGAAAAACATTTCGGAATATTGCGTGATGCTCTACAGCTTTATTTTAATTCAGTTAAGTGGTTTAAACGTAATTTTTTAAATTTCTATTCCTTTGTCAGATCATTTTAATCACCGTATTAAAATTTTCACTTTCTGTCATTTTTTTCGTCCTATCTTTCTTTTCCCATTTGGAATCATTGTGCATGTGAATTATTTTTATTTTTCTATCATAATAATCTGCTCTATCGGTCAGAAAACAAAATAATTTGTATTTATTGACTGCGCAATGGTGTAAAATATGTTTTCCATTACAAGACGTACATTTTTTTTTTGGCCGGTAATCACCATGTAAACATCTACAACATATATTCTTATCGCACTGTGGACAAAATAATGCAGATGAAGATTTCAACTAAAGAAAGGATTACAAGTAAAAAGAAATTCAAGTTGAATCAGGTATAGAAGAAATGAATCCAGTAACATGGACGAAAATACAGGATCATGCAGAGGAAGAAATCAAGCCGAAGTTAAACACAGAAATACACTCCTGGAAATGGAAAAAAGAACACATTGACACCGGTGTGTCAGACCCACCATACTTGCTCCGGACACTGCGAGAGGGCTGTACAAGCAATGATCACATGCACGGCACAGCGGACACACCAGGAACCGCGGTGTTGGCCGTCGAATGGCGCTAGCTGCGCAGCATTTGTGCACCGCCGCCGTCAGTGTCAGCCAGTTTGCCGTGGCATACGGAGCTCCATCGCAGTCTTTAACATTGGTAGCATGCCGCGACAGCGTGGACGTGAACCGTATGTGCAGTTGACGGACTTTGAGCGAGGGCGTATAGTGGGCATGCGGGAGGCCGGGTGGACGTACCGCCGAATTGCTCAACACGTGGGGCGTGAGGTCTCCACAGTACATCGATGTTGTCGCCAGTGGTCGGCGGAAGGTGCACGTGCCCGTCGACCTGGGACCGGACCGCAGCGACGCACGGATGCACGCCAAGACCGTAGGATCCTACGCAGTGCCGTAGGGGACCGCACCGCCACTTCCCAGCAAATTGGGGACACTGTTGCTCCTGGGGTATCGGCGAGGACCATTCGCAACCGTCTCCATGAAGCTGGGCTACGGTCCCGCACACCGTTAGGCCGTCTTCCGCTCACGCCCCAACATCGTGCAGCCCACCTCCAGTGGTGTCGCGACAGGCGTGAATGGAGGGACGAATGGAGACGTGTCGTCTTCAGCGATGAGAGTCGCTTCTGCCTTGGTGCCAATGATGGTCGTATGCGTGTTTGGCGCCGTGCAGGTGAGCGCCACAATCAGGACTGCATACGACCGAGGCACACAGGGCCAACACCCGGCATCATGGTGTGGGGAGCGATCTCCTACACTGGCCGTACACCACTGGTGATCGTCGAGGGGACACTGAATAGTGCACGGTACATCCAAACCGTCATCGAACCCATCGTTCTACCATTCCTAGACCGACAAGGGAACTTGCTGTTCCAACAGGACAATGCACGTCCGCATGTATCCCGTGCCACCCAACGTGCTCTAGAAGGTGTAAGTCAACTACCCTGGCCAGCAAGATCTCGGATCTGTCCCCCATTGAGCATGTTTGGGACTGGATGAAGCGTCGTCTCACGCGGTCTGCTCGTCCAGCACGAACGCTGGTCCAACTGAGGCGCCAGGTGGAAATGGCATGGCAAGCCGTTCCACAGGACTACATCCAGCATCTCTACGATCGTCTCCATGGGAGAATAGCAGCCTGCATTGCTGCGAAAGGTGGATATACACTGTACTAGTGCCGACATTGTGCATGCTCTGTTGCCTGTGTCTATGTGCCTGTGGTTCTGTCAGTGTGATCATGTGATGTATCTGACCCCAGGAATGTGTCAATAAAGTTTCCCCTTCCTGGGACAATGAATTCACGGTGTTCTTATTTCAATTTCCAGGAGTGTATTTAAAGGCCCATGAAATAAGATTCCAAGTGAAAAAAGAATAATAGGAAGTAAAATCAGACCACATGAAAAACTTGATACGACGATTAAAGTGACGTGACAAATGAACAGAAATAAAAACAATACCTTTAAATCACTTAACTCGGTAAAAGTAATGATCAAATCATTTCAATAAAGATTTAAAAATAAAAAAAATGCAGTGTACCTGAGGAGATTCAAACTCACTAACTTTTGCACGTGAGGACAGTCCCGTAACCGCCACGCTACACAATCAGTTTGTGCAACATTCCATTTTTAAGCTTTAGAGGATCATGCAAAATTCTGAATTTTTTTTGCAATTACTCGCAAATGAAGGCTCACCATGGTGAATGGCAGCAGGGTGTGACACCTCGAACCTTAACATACACCATCATAGGTGGTTACAAAAGGTCGACCTCACCACTGGGGGCCTTTTCTTGTCAAACATAACGCAGCCACAACTACACATAAGACTATTCTGACCGCGGTTGACACTTTCAAAGTATTGAGGGTATTGGACAGGCGCTTTCGTGATCAACACCCCAACAAAGAGGCTTTGCCAGCATGTGAATTTATTTTGAAGCATGCAATCTCGCTGTGTTGTCACATTTTTTGTCCAACCCTTAACACTACTGGCCATTAAAATTGCTACACCACGAAAATGACATGCTACAGACGCGAAATTTAACCGGTAGGAAGAAGATGCTGTGCTATGCAAATGATTAGCTTTTCAGAGCATTCACACAAGGTGCAACTTTTGAATGCTGGCATTAGTAATTTTCAAGTTTGTCAGCTTGAGATTATGCCTGTAGTGAGTGTGTAGTAGTTGTTGTTGTTGTGGTTTTCAGTCCAGAGACTGGTTTGATGCAGCTCTCGATGCTACTCTATCCTGTGCAAGCTTCTTCATGTTCCAGTACCTACTGCAACCTACCCCCCCCCCCTCCCCGCCCCTCATCTGAGACCCTGCACCCCATACTTGCCTACAACTTGCTGACATGAGAAAAGTTTCCAACCGATTTCTCATACACAAACAACAGTTGACCGGCGTGAAACGTTGTTGTGATTCCTCGCGTAAGGAGGCGAAATGCGTACCATCACGTTTCCGACTTTGATAAAGGTCGGATTGTAGCCTGTCGCGATTGCGGTTTATCGTATCGCGACATTGCTGCTCTCGTTGGTCGAGATCCAATGACTGTTAGCAGAATATGGAATCGGTGGGTTCGGGAGGGTAATACGGAACGCCGTGCTGGATCCCAACGGCCTCGTATCACTAGCAGTCGAGATGACAGGCATCTTATCCGTATGGCTGTAACGGATCGTGCAGCAACGCCTCGATCCCTGAATCAACAGATGGGGCCGTTTGCAAGACGACAACCATCTGCACGAACAGTTCGACGACGTTTGCGGCAGCATGGACCATCAGCTCGGAGACCATGGCTGAGGTTACCCTTGACGCAGCATCACAGACAGGAGCGCCTGCGATGGTGTTCTCAACGACGAACCTGGGTGCACGAATGGCAAAACGTCATTTTTTCGGATGAATCCAGATTCTGTTTACAGCATCATGATGGTCGCATCCGTGTTTGGCAACATCGCGGTGAACGCACATTGGAAGCGTGTATTCGTCATCGCCATACTGGGGTATCACCCGGCGTGATGGTATGGGGTGCCATTGGTTACACGTCTCAGTCACCTCTTATTCGCATTGACGGCACTTTGAACCGTGGACGTTACGTTTCAGATGTGTTACGACCCGTGGCTCTACCCTTCATTCGATCCCTGCGAAACCCTACATTTCAGCAGGATAATGCACGACCGTATGTTGCAGGTCCTGTACGAGCCTTTCTGGTTACTGAAAATGTTCGACTGCTGCCCTGGCCAGCACATTCTCCAGATCTCTTACCAATTGTAAACGTATGGGCAATGGTGGCCGAGCAACTGGCTCGTCACAATACGCCAGTTGCTACTCTTGATGAACTGTGGTATCGTGTTGAAGCTGCATGGGCAGCTGTACCTGTACACGCCATCCAAGCTCTGTTTGACTCAATGCCCTGGCGTATCAAGGCCGTTATTACGGCCAGAGGTGGTTGTTCTGGGTACTGATATCTCAGGATATATGCACCCAAATTGCGTGAAAATGTAATCACATGTCAGTTCTAGTATAATATATTTGTCCAATGAATAGCCGTTTATCATCTGCATTTCTTCTTAGTGTAGCAATTTTAATGGCCAGTAGTGTAGTTCTTGACAGCACGCTGCTATCAAGTTAGCTGTACTTTTGGCGAGCTATGACAGCTGAATGTATTCTAACGCAACATATAGAAACCTAAGGCTGTACCAACGCAGCAGTAACACGAACTGTAGTTTGTAAATAGTATTGCCGGACGAAGAACAACAAGAAACTGTGAATGAGCACGAGGAAGACATTGCAAGATAAAAATAGATTAATTAAGAAGCATGAAATTATTATTTCAAAAGGCTAAAGTAATCGTAGATCGGTAGCTGTAATGGGTAGACAGTTATATCAAAACAGAATTGAATCTGAGAGAAAGTAAACAAACGCATACTGAGGGAGCTACAGATATGGTGAAACATGCAAGTATGTTTTGCTAGTAGGCAGACACTGTTACTCGTAAACTGACAATCACACTAATAATCACGCTGAGTAGTTTCGGTGAGGGGTAAAAGTAAAAAAATTCAACCTAAAGTGTTGCTCAAAAATGAGGGAGTCATTGTTTATTAAACCGTAAACAAATTTAAAGAAGTTGAAGGTAGAGTGCAGATTTGATGTATATGAAGAAGCAGAGTACGATCCCGCATTGAGAAAGTCATGGCGGACGTCACAGATGCGCAAGGAGGAAAAGCCGTGTACCCGGCGTGTTTATGACAACTTCAGTGGGTCGTTCGCATGGCAGGTGTTTTCATTTACTTATTTTGACACATACAGCGCCATCTATTGATCAATTTTCACACCATTTTTTTTCTTCTGCCATACGTTTTCCCCCTTCTCCGTTAATATTCCGTTGCAATTTGACGTCATTTTGGCCAGTGGTGTTATTTCTACATTGGTTTGGAAGTTGGGGTTAAAATGCATCGCTCATGTAATATAACATTATACCAACAACTTTTGAATGCTGGCATTAGTAATTTTCAAGTTTGTCAGCTTGAGATTATGCCTGTAGTGAGTGTGTAGTGGTTGTTGTTGTTGTGGTTTTCAGTCCAGAGTCTGGTTTGATGCAGCTCGATGCTACTCTATCCTGTGCAAGCTTCTTCATGTTCCAGTACCTACTGCAACCTACCCCCCCCCCCCTCCTCTCCTTTTACCATGCACCCCATACTTGCCTCTTTCCTTCCCACATCCCTCCCTACCTGGCGCTCTTCAGCGCGCCCCCCGCTCATCTCCCCCATCTCTTCCCCTCCCTCCCTTCTTCCAGTCTCCCTCATCTCATTGCGCCTGGCAGATCCTCTGTTTTGATCATCGTCAGTGTGCTACATCAGTGTTGTGTTTAGTGCTGTTTCTCCTGTGCGTCAAGAGGTGTGATTTTAATTGTGTACTGCCTTGAGGTTCGCCGTCAGCGTTTGTTATGTGCTACACCATCCGTCGATACATTTCATGCTCCAGTCATACTGTACCTTGTGCTCTTTTAATTGTCACAGTGTGTGGCTTTTTGTGTGTGCTACTTTTAAACAGTTTTAACAGTTTTTTTTATCTCCATTTTACGGTCATCCCGTTTTTTGGCCATTGCCTTCCATGATGTTCCCCCTTTTTTATATCTATGTTCACCATATTCTCTCCTTTGTTCTTTTTAAATGTCTTCTATTGTTTGTTCTATGTCTTTCGGCTGAAGAGCAGCGCATATGCTGCTGCCAGCCCGCCCCGATGGGAAATTGAAATACAATAATAAAAAATAATAAAAAAAAGAACTGCAACCATCTCTTGGTCTCCCTCTACGATTTTTACCCTCCACGCTGCCCTCCAATACTGAATTGGTGATCCCTTGATGCCTTAGAATATGCCTTACCAACCTATCCCTTCTTCTAGTCAGGTTGTGCCACAAATTTCTCTTCTCTCCAATTCTATTCAATACCTCCTCATTAGTTATGTGATCTACACAGCCGGCTGGAGTGGCCGTACGGTTCTAGGCGCTGCTGCCTAGAGCCGAGCGACCGCTACGGTCGCAGGTTCGAATCCTGCCTCGGGCATGGATGTGTGTGATGTCCTTAGTTAGGTTTAATTAGTTCTAAGTTCTAGGCGACTGATGGCCTCAGACGTTATGTCGCATAGTGCTCAGAGCTATTTTTTTGATCTACCCATCTAATCTTCAGCATTCTTCTGTAGCACCGTATTTCAAAAGCTTATATTCTCTTCTTGTCCAAACTATTTATCGCCCACTTTTCATTTCCATACATGGCTGCACTCCATACAAATACTTTCAAAAACGACTTCCTGACACTTAAACCTATACTCGATGTTAACAAATTTCTCTTCTTCAGAAACGCTTTCCTTGCCATTGCCAGTCTACATTTTATATCCTGTCTACTTCGACCATCATCAGTTATTTTGCTCCCCAAATAGCAAAACTCCTTTACTACTTTAAGTGTCTCATTTCCTAATCTAATTCCTGTAGCATCACCCGATTTAATTCGACTACATTCCATTATCCTCGTTTTGCTTTTGTTAATGTTCATCTTATATCCTCCTTTCAAGACACTGTCCATTCCGTTCAACTGCTCTTCCAGGTCCTTTGCTGTCTCTGACAGAATTACAATGTCATCGGCGAACCTCAAAGTTTTTATTTCTTCTCCATGGATTTTAATTCCTGCTCCGAATTTTTCTTTTATTTCCTTTACTGCTTGCTCAATATACATATTTAATAACATCGGGGAGAGGCTACAACCCTGTCTCACTCCCTTCCCAACCACTGCTTCCCTTTCATGCCCCTCGACTCTTATAACTGCCATCTGGTTTCTGTACAAATTGTAAATAACCTTTCGCTCCCTGTATTTTACTCCTGCCACCTTCAGAATTTGAAAGAGGGGATTCCAGTCAACATTGTCAAACGCTTTCTCTAAGTCTAGAAATGCTAGATACGTAGGTTTGCCTTTCCTTAATCTATTTTCTAAGGTAAGTCGTAGGGTCAGTGCTGCCTCACGTGTTCCAACATTTCTACGGAATCCAAGCTGATGTTCCCCGAGGTCGGCTTCTATCAGTTTTTCCATTCGTCTGTAAAGAATTCGTGTTAGTATTTTGCAGCCGTGGCTTATTAAACTGATAGTAATAACAACCAAATATCATCTGAGAATTTGCGTGAAGATAATCATAGCCTACTCGTGCTGATCAAACTCTAGTGGCAGTCACTACAAGAGAGACGTCATAAATGGTCGAAATGTCTGTTATTGTACAATTATACGATTGTCGAACAATCACCGGGAGCAGGAACAGCTATTAAATATCCCAGAGTGCGCATGCGGAGCAATAACCACATAAAAGGCTCTGGTTCAAATGGCTCTGAGCACTATGGGACTCAACTGCTGAGGTCATTAGTCCCCTAGAACTTAGAACTAGTTAAACCTAACTAACCTAAGGACATCACAAACATCCATGCCCGAGGCAGGATTCGAACCTGCGACCGTAGCGGTCCTGCGGTTCCAGACTGCAGCGCCTTTAACCGCACGGCCACTTCGGCCGGCACCACATAAAAGTAATCGCAGGAAAGGAAGATGGTAAATTGTGAGATTCACAATAAGAATCCTCAGGAAGTGCAATCTGCCTGCGAAGGAGGAACTTTAGAAAACCCTCTTTCGACTGATATTTGAGTACTGCTCATCTGTTTTGGTCTCGTATCGGGATCGATAGAGGAAATAAGAAAACATCCATAGAAGAGAGGCGCGTCTCATCACAGCAAAGCATCACGGAGACGTTCCTCTAGCTCTAGTGACAGATACTACTAGCCTTGTAGCTGCTGTGGGCACGCATGCGCATTCTGATGCACTGTTTCCAAGGTGCTGTAGAAGTGTGCAAGGGCGCCGCTTGGCTTTTCCTAAGGTGCTATGGACGTCTGTATGGGTCCTGAGCCGCCGAACTCTCACTGGTGCGGACGTATTACTTCGTTATCTCGGTAAATAAAACAGTTTTGGGTATTTATCATACACACAACTGCCTCATTGCGTGCTATCGTTTACAAAAAAAACTCTTTTCGATATCTTGGATCTTTTATTAGATATGACGATTATAAAAATCGTAAAGCCCACGTGGTTCGTGATGCGCAAGGACCTGAACGGGTGTGTCGCTGGCGGATAAATAACCCAATAACTCGAGAATGATATGAGATATCGTTCTGCCCTGAATTTTAAATAATGTTTCAATATCTTATGTGCATTTCACTGACTGCAGGTCAGCTAAAATTAATCATACGCTAAATTTACGCAATGGTGTTTCACCTGTGCAACATTTTTAAAATTTCTCGCAATGTTTTACTTAAGTTGATGAAGCACAGTAACTATGACGGACGACGAAAAGAAATTCAATTATTTATTGAGCGAATATATCACACCGTAAGATGTGCAGAAATCAAACTTTTTTACCTACTTTTACTTTATTTTTTTATTTTCAAAAATGGCTCTGAGCACTATGGGACTCAACATCTTAGGTCATAAGTCCCCTAGAACTTAGAACTACTTAAACCTAACTAACCTAAGGACATCACACACACCCATGCCCGAGGCAGGATTCGAACCTGCGACCGTAGCAGTCCCGCGGTTCCGGACTGCAGCGCCAGAACCGCTAGACCACCGCGGCCGGCTTTTTTTATTTTGAGTCATCAGCCATCTGACTGGTGTGATGTGGCCTTCCACAAATTTCTCTCCTGTGACAAACTCTTCATCTCACAGGAGTACTTGCAACATACCCCTCAATTATTTGCTTGATGTATTCCAATCTCTGTCTTCCTCTACTCTTTTTGCCCTCTACAGCTCTCTCTAGTACTGCGGAAGTTATCCCGTGACGTCTCAACAGATGTCCTACCGTCCTGTCCCTTCTTCTTGTCGGTGTTTCCCATATATTCCGTTCCTCCCCGATTATGCCCAGCACTTCCTCGTTCCTTATCAGTCCAACTAATTTTAAACATTCCACTGTAGCATCCCATCTCAGATGCTTCGAATCTATTCTGTTCCGGTTTTGCCACAATTCATGTTTCACCAGCATACAGTGCTGGTCTTGAAATGTACATTCTCAGAAATTTCTTCCTCACTTTAAGGCCTTTGATTGATATTAGTAAACTTCTCTTGGCCAGGAATGCCCTTCGTGTCAGTACTAGCCTGATTTTGATGTCGTCTTTGCTCCGTCCATTATAGGTTATTTTGCTGCCTAGGTAGCAGAATTCGTTAGCTTCCTGTTCTTCGTGATCAGCAATTCTGATATTAAATTAATCACTGTACTCATTTCATTACATTTCACTTCGTTACATTTCATTACTTTCGTTTTTCTTCGCTTTACTATCAACCCATATTCTATACTCATCAGACTGTTCATTCCATTCAACAGACCCTGCAATTCTTCTTCACTTCCACTGAGAATATATAACGGACCTTTTACGTTGGGATAAATTTATTTTATTTTTTGTTAGATGTTTTCGTTAAACAGCTGAATAAATTGTAATTAGGAATAATTTAATGAAGCAGAGTAGAAAAGATAAAGTCTAAGAGATGTTCATTGGGCGGATATTGTCGTAATGTAACGTCATTGCGTTGTTCGATTGTTAAAACAAGTCGTTTGTGTTCCGTTCTGCTGTTCGGTCGTGCGAGTATCTGAAAGGAATTAATTCGGGGACTAGAATAAACTTTCACATAATAGTAGTTTCGATTCGATGTTCCGACAAAACGTCAGTGTTAATTTGAATTGTGGGCGACAGGATTAGTTTAGACAAATACGTGAAAACGGACGTAACGAAAGTTGTTCGTGACTTTTTATTTAATTAACGATTGCGGGCTCATTACAAGCTATTATCTCATGATTAGGATCAATCCCTCTTTCCTCCTAGATAGTGATCATTCATTAACATTTACGTCATAAGAAAAAGGATTATTAATAAAAGTGATGTTAAATGACAATTACGTGTTATTCCGTTAGTGTGGAACCGACGTAATATCTCTGAAATGACATTGATATATAATTTGTGTTAAATACTGAACTGAGATAGGAAGTAAATTGAAATTAGTGAACATTTGATACTGAGACTATAGAAGCAGAAGCGCTTAGGGTTTCTCTTCTCTAAAATGGCAAAATAGGTACGAACTTTAACTCAATAGTCGACATTATGTACTGCAAAGACATTAGCATTTCATACTTATTTTGACGACGCGCTCTTAAACAAAGGAACGTTGAGTCTCTGCACGAGTAACAAATTAAATCTAAAAACATAATTAATGATGGCGAACTCCGCTTTAACAAACTATATTGCGTGTTGTCATCGGGCATTAACTGCTCAACCCTGGAGACTTGTGTGGTGAAATTAGAAGTCGGGCATATAAAACAAACTTAAAATCAATTCAAGCTACAGTGGAGTCGGCACAACACGACGTGGGCAGTTATAAATAGTAGTGTCATCAGCGAATCGTATCATTGATATCCTTCCACCTTGAATTTTAATTCCATTCTTTTATTTTCGTCATTGCTTCTTCGACGTCTATACTGAACAGTCTTACACATCAGATGTGTAGACTGAACTACATCCTTATCTTACACCCTTTTCAATCTGAGCAGTTCGTTGTAGGTCTTCCACTCTTATTGTCACCTAATAATTTGCGAAAAATTGGATGATTCTTATTTCACGTCGGCCGGGACACCGTCTCTCAGCACAGACAGCAGCATTGGGCGAGCAGTACAGCCATAGCAAAAGCCGCCCTCAGCACAGAATGCTAAGAGCACGTCCGTAGCACCGAAAGGGCTAAAGAGGTGTTGTAGATTATGGTGTGGTTTACCGTTAAAATTTCCACAGCTCGCGTTCCTAGAAGAGTCAGCCCCAAAATATTAACTCAACCTTCCTGGGAGATTAAAACTGTGTGGTGGACGGAGACTCGAACCTGGGACCGTTGCCTTTCACGGCCAAGTGCTCTACCGACTGCGTAGGCAACCACGGCGTTGAACCCGACCTCAGAGCATTACTTCCACCAATATCTCTTCTGCTGCCTTCAGAACTTCACAGAAATTCGGCTGCACGCCTCTCGGGTTTAGGGTCCCTGGAACAAAGGAAACTGGGGAGACCTGGCTCTCAGCCCGGAGGACACTTTCCAGTAGCTGGCCGCTGTGACCGAGCGGTTCTAGGCGTTTCAGTCCGGAACCGCGCGACCGCTACGGTTGCAAGTTCGAATCCTGCCTCGGGCATGGATGTGTGTGATGTCGTTAGGTTAGTTAGATTTAAGTAGTTCTAAGTCTAGGGGACTGATGACCTCAGATGTTAAGTATCTTAGAGCTTAGATCCATTTGAACCATTTTTGAATCTGCCAGTAAACTTCAAATCAACAAAAACTCTCTGCAGAGTGATAATTCATTGTGGAATACATTGCTTCCTCATCGAATATCTCGCGAAAAGACCATCAAGGTAGAGTCCAACCCACTCGGAGACTGCCGGCCGGTGAGGCCGAGCGGTTCTAGGCGCTTCAGTCTGGAACCGCGCGACCGCTACGGTCGCAGGTTCGAATCCTGCCTCGGGCGTGGATGTGAGGGCTGTCCTTAAGTTAGTTAGGTTTAAGTAGTTCTAAGTTCTAGGGGACTGATGACCTCAGAAGTTAAGTCCCATAGTGCTCAGAGCCAGCCACTCGGAGACTTATAAACGATCGTTCTTCCCGCGCACCGTTGCCTACAGGAAAAGGAAAGGGAAGAAGTGGCAGCGATATACAAAGTTTCCTCCGCCACTCTCCATAATATGGAGTATAGATATAGATGTCAGATGACTTAGGTTGTTTTCTTTGCGACTATGTGATCAACGTTTTATCGACTTTGCACTTGGCCCTTAGAGCCTTAAGAAAGACCCACTGCTCTAGTTGTGTGTCTTGGTCTCAAGTAACTCTCATGGGCTATCTCAGACGGTACGACATTTCGGGCATAACTACAGAGCAGCCGGCCTTGTCTGGGTTTCTTGCTAGTAATCCACTCCCCCTACTCCTTAACCCCCTCCCCTCCACCGTTGCCCCCCATCCCCCCTACCAGCCAACGCTGCACACACACGCACCTCGCCCACCTGAGCCGACATTAATTCGACACTAGCCAAGCGTCCCACGATCATTTGGTACACGTGTCAAGGCCGAACTGTACATCCTGACCATAAAGCGTGTTCTCTAACGATCTCCTTTTCCATAAGAATAATATAACTCGTAAGCAGTTCATACTAAATAAGGCAATGATACTTTCAAAATAAGCATGAACTACCAGCATGCTCGTAATAGTCCTGATCTAACGCCTGTTGTAATATGTAATTGTTTTTTGTTCGTGCACATCACAGCTTGTAACATTCCGGTCAAATAAGGGGGAAGGCACAGGCAACATTTCTTCGGAATTTCTAAACTCATTGGAGGAAGTGCAAACGAAACGATTTTTCAAGTTGATTTGTAGTACCTTTGAGACTGGAAACATTACCATCAGATTTTGGTAAAAATATGGTACATACAAGCTGAAAGATAGTAAGAGCAAATAAGTCTGAGAATGTAAGAATGCAGAGCCTCGCGGCCGTAACATTGAATATAAAGTTCTCGGGTTTCCAACCTTGTCAAATAATTAAAATTACTCTAGTTATTGGCCAAGTACCCCTCGGCCACTGTCGAGTGGTATGACTGCCAGCATGCTGCTGGTACGTACCTTATATAGACTGTCAATATCAATGAAACCCTCCAACAGCCGTGTAACTAAGTTGTTACATTATTGAAAAAGTAGTGTATTGTACAGTAGCTTCACACCTTTGTAAAAATAAAGTTTTAACAAAATGTCAGTTTGGTTTCCAGAAAGGTTTTTCAACGGAAAATGCTATATATACTTTCACTAATGAAATATTAAATGCTCTGAGTAACCGGAAGGCACCCGTTGGGACTTTTTGTGATCTCTCAAAGGCTATTGATTCTGTAAATCATGGAATACTTCTAGATAATCTCAAGTATTGTGGTATGAATGGGATAGAGCTCAAATGTTTAAATGATACCTAACTGGAACAGAAATTTGAAATAAGCAGTTCACATAATATGCAAAAAACTGGTGATTTCTCAAACAGGGGAACAATCAAGAATGGGGTGCCGTAAGGTTCGGTCTTGGGTCCTCTGCTGTTCTTAATATATAATATATTAATATAATATATAATGACTTATTATAATATATAATTCACGAGGATGCAAAGCTGGTACTTTTTGCCGATAATACAAGTATAGCTATCACACCCAACAGACAAGAAATAACTGATGAAATTGTAAACGATGTTTTTCAGAAAATAATTAAGTGGTTCTTTGCAAATGGACTCTCCCTAAACTTTGACAAAACACAGTATATACAGTTCCACACAGTAAATGGAATGACACCATTAATAAATATAGACTTCGATGAGAAATCTGTAGCTAAGGTAGAATATTCCAAATTTATAGGTGTATGCATTGATGAGGGATTGAACTGGAAAAAAACACACTGAAGATCTGCGGAAACTTTTGAGTTCAGCTACTTATGCTATTAGGGTCATTGCAAATTTTGGCTATATACATCTCAGTAAATTAGCTTACCACGCCTGTTTTCATTCTCTGCTTCCGTATGGTATCATATTCTGGGACAACTCATCATTGAGTGAAAGAGTGTTCGTTGCACAAAGGCGTGTAATCAGAATAACTGCTGGAGCTCATCCAAGATCATCCTGCAGACACTTATTTAAAGAGCTAGGGATCTTCACTGTAGCCTCACAATATATATATATATATATATATATATATATATATATATATATATTCACTTATGAAATTTGTTGTTGACAATCGGAACGAATTCAAAAGTAATAGCAGTGTACATGGCTGCAACACTAGGAGAAAGGATGATCTTCACTACTCAAGGTTAAATCTTTGGCTCAGAAGGGGGTAAATTATGCTGCCACAAAAGGCTTTTCTCACTTACCTAACAGCATAAAAAGTCTGACAGATAGCCATAAAGAATTTAAAAGGAAATTAAAAGAATTTCTGAAATGGCAACTCCTTCTACTCATTAGATGAATTTTTGGATATAGTAAGTGGGTAACTTCCCCACCCTTCACCAAAAAAAAATTAAAAATATTAAGTGTCATGTAATATTTTGTGTAATGTAATATCTTGGATAGACACCTTTCATTAACCTGACACGTTCCACATGATTACGAAGTGTCGTATTGATGATCTATGGAAAAAGTACTAATCTAATCTAATCTTTTATTTTGACGACAACCAGTTGCCGGCTGTGACGTTACTGGCGTCTGCGTCATCGCCATATACATGCATATGTTGACTCGGCGTTCGAAGCGCCCGCTTCAGCCGCGCCATCGCTGGTTCCCACGCCGTGCTGAGCTTCAAGCCACTGTCTCTATTTACAGTGTTAGTAGTAGTTTTTATTTCAATGGTTTCTTTAATTACACAATCCCAGAAGCTGTTTGTGCGAGCTACGATGGATGTTTTGTCTAATTTTATCCGATGTCCGTTTCCCAAAGCATGCTTAGCTAAATCAGATTTCTCGGGGTAGCGTCGGCGATAAAAGCTCTCAAGCTCTTTCCTGTGTTGTTCCACACTGCGTACTGTTTGTCCGGCTTAAGACTGGCCACACTCCCAAGGTGTCTTGTAGACCTATTCTGAGATCTGCTGCGCCTTTAACTGATCTCAGTAACTGGCGGATTTTCGTCGGAGGCCTGAAGATCAATTCGATTTTGCGTCCTTTCTGCAGGTGGCTTATCTCGCCCGACGCGGAGCCACAGAACGACAAGACAGCAAGTCTCTTTTCCTGCTCCTCAAAATGGTTCAAATTTAAACCTACCTAACCTAAGGACATCACACACATCCATGCCCGAGGCAGGATTCGAACCTGCGACCGTTGCGGTCTCGCGGATCCAGACGGTAGCGTCTAGAACCGCTTGGCCACACCGGCCGGCTCCTGCTCCCCGTCGGTGGTCTTGTGGTGAGTCTTGGATGAATTCATTATGAAATGATTTCATGCAAAACATACCACAAGACCACCGACGAGGAGCAGGAAAAGAAACTTGCTGTCTTGCCGTTCTGTGGCTCCGCGTCGGGTGAGATAAGCCACCTGCTGAAAGGACACAAGATCAAATCAATATTCAGGCCTCGGATGAAAATCCATGAATTACTGAGACCATTTAAAGACGCAGTACGCACTATGCTGTGTAACAAAGAACGAGGAAGCATGAGACCTTTTATCGCCTTCGCGAACCCGAGGAATCTGATTTAGCTGAGCACGCTTTAGAAACCAGCCACAGGACGTTATATTGCGACTCAAACTGTACACGACAGGTTGCATGATGCGCAACTTCACTCCGGACGTCCATGGCGAGGTCCATCTTTGCAACCACGACACCATGCAGCGCAATACAGAGGGGCCCAAGAACATGCCAAATGGACCGCTCAGGATTGGCATCATGTTCTCTTCACCGATGAGTATCGCATATGCCTTCAACCAGACAATTATCGGAGATGTGTTTGAGGGCAACGCGGTCAGACTGAACGCCTTAGACACACTGTCCAGCGAGTTCAGCAAGGTGGAGGTTCCCTGTTGTTTTGGGGTGGCATTATCTGGGCCCGACGTACGCCGCTGGTGGTCATGGAGGACGCCATAACGGCTGTACGATACGTGAATGCCATCCTCCGAGCGATAGTACAACCATATCGGCAGCATATTGGCGAGGCATTCGTCTTCATGGACGACAATTCGCGTCCCCATCGTGCACATCTTGTGAATGACTCCCTTCAGCATGAAGACATCGCACGACTAGAGTGGCCAGCATGTTCTCCAGACATGAACCCTATCCAACATGTCTGGGATAGATTGAAAAGGGCTGTTTATGGTTGACGTGACCCACCAATCACTCTGACGGATCTACGCCGAATCGCTGTTGAGGAGTGGGACAATGTGGACCAACGGTGCCTCGATGAACTTGTGGATAGTAGGCCACGACGAATACAGGCATGCATCAATGTAAGAAGACGTGCTACTGGGTATTAAAGATACCGGTGTGTACAGCAGTCTGGACCACCACCTGTGAAGGTATCGCTGTATGGTGGTACAATATGCAATGTGTGGTTTTCATGAGCAATAAAAAGAGCGGAAATGATGTTTATGTTGATCTCTATTCCAATTTTCTGTACAGGTTCCGGAACTCTCGGAACCGAATGATGCAACACTTTTTTTGATGTGTATATGTTCGAAAAAATTTTTATTTCATAGTGCCAACATTTTCTTAAAAAAACACTTCTTTAATACGAGTACGTACTACATTAGACAATATCAACAGTTTCAAAGCAGTTGGTGAAATTTTGTTCACGGTTGCAAATTGTGACTTTCAGAGCTCTCGCCAACCGCACTCGCACTCGGCGAAAGCCTATCGTCAGGTTGCAAGTTTTTTTCTTACGAAAAACATAGTACAGTCTTAAGGATGTCCAATAAAGGTCTGAAGTCGTTGAAAAGATACCCACTAAAGATCTTAACTCCGATGTGTCCTATCGAGAGCTCACATGGTTTAAACTCGTCTGAAATAGTTACTCGCTCCCCGCCGCAGATGCTGCTGACACCAGCAACACCTGTAGTGTCACGTGCTGCGACGTAAGCCCCCACGGCATGTCTTTCTCGAGCGCCCCGGTCTAGTCCCTTAAAGTAATTGAAGCTCAGGAAGTTCCGACCTCACTGAACTGGACTTCAGTGTGACTGTTATTGCGACGCTGACCACAGATAGCCCCGAAGCGGCCTCGGTTTCGCAGGGCATGCGACGGCTCCTTAACTTCTGAGGTCATCAGTCGCCTAGAACTTAGAACTAATTAAACCTAACTAACCTAAGGACATCACACACATCCATGCCCGAGGCAGGATTCGAACCTGCGACCGTAGCGGTCGCTCGGTTCCAGACTGTAGCGCTTAGAACCGCACGGCCACTCCGGCCGGCGCAACAACATAAACAGAGTGCGAAGCCGATAGCTGCTTCCTCGGCTCATTCACACCTTCCGAAGACTGTGTGAAATGTTATGTAACGCATGACTGCATAAGCTGCTTTCTTAGCCACGCGGCATGCCGACACGGCCATAAATCAGGACACACACAGCAGGTGTGCATGCAAAGGAAACGCAAACAATTCTGTTCTACACGTTTATCTCGACTTAAGAAAATAGAAAAAGTGTGACCTCTCATTCTGAACCTCTAAGCATTCCATATGGAAATCGACACAGGAACCATGGACGTAGGCGATGGAATGGCACAACGAGGCGCTCAGCGCAAAAATTGCCTCGTTCTAACTACGCTATGTGTTCAAGAGTATACGGACACCTGGCTGAAAATGACTTACAAGTTCGTGGCGATCTCCACTGGTAATGCTGGAATTCAGTATCGTGATGACCCACCATTATCCTTCATGACAGCTTCCACTCTTTGAGGCATACGTTCAAACAGGTGCTGGAACGTTTCTTGTGGAATGACATCCCATTCTCCATGGGGTTGTGCTCTGAGGAGAGGTACCGATGTCGATCGGTGAGGCATGACACGAGGTAGGCGTTCCAAAACATCCCAAAGTTTCTATGTTGTATTCAGGTTAGGACTCTGTGCAGGCCAGTCCATTACAGGGATGTTATTGTCGTGTAACCACACCGCCACAGGCCGTGCATTATGAACAGGTGCTCAATAGTGTTGAAAGATGCAATCGCCATCCACAAATTGCTCTTCGACAGTGGGAAGCAAGAAGGTGCTTAAAACATCAATGCAGGCCTGTGCTGTGATAGTGGCACGCAAAACAACAAGGAATGCAAGCCCCTTTCCATGAAAACCACGGCCACGGCCACCGCCTCCGAATCTTACAGTTGGCACTACACACGCTGGCAGATGATGATCACCGGGCATTCGCCATACCCACACCATGCCATCGGATCGCCACATTGTGTACCATTATTCGTCACTCCACACAACGTTTTTCCACTATTCAATCGTCCAATGTTTACGTTCCTTACACCAAGCGAGGCGTCGTTTGGCATTTAGCGGCGTGTTTCGTGGCTTATGAGCAGCCGCTCGACAATGAAATCCAAGTTTTCTTACCTCCCGCCTAACAGTCATAGTACTTGCAGTGGATCCTGATGCAGTTTGGAATTCCTGTGTGATGGTCTGGATAGATGTCTGCGTATTACACATTGCGACCCTCTTCAGATGTCAGCTGTCCCTGTCAGTCAAAAAAATAGTTCAAATGGCTCTGAGCACTATGGGACTTAACATCTGTGGTCATCAGTCCCCTAGAACTTAGAACTACTTAAACATAACCAACCTAAGGACATCACACACACCCATGCCCGAGGCAGGATTCGAACCTGCGACAGTAGCAGTCGTGCGGTTCCGGACTGAGCGCCTAGAACCGCGAGACCACCGCGGCCTCTTCCTGTCAGTCAACAGACGAGGTCGAATTGTACGCTTTTGTGCTGTACGTGTCCCTTCACGTTTCCACTTCACTATCACATCGGAAACAGTGAACGTAGGGATATTTAGGAATGTGGAAATCTCGCGCACATACGTATGACAGAAGTGACACCCAATCACCTGACCACGTTCGAAGTCCGTGAGTTCCGCGGAGCGCCCTATTCAGGTCTCTCGCGATGTCTAATGACTACTAGGGTCGCTGATATGGAGTACCTGGCAGTAGGTGGCAGCACAATGCACCTAATATGAAAAACGTATGTTTTTGGAGTGCCCAGATACTTTTGATCACATGGTGTTGCTCTTCTCTAACAGACGTACAGTGAAACGCTTCATCAATCATAATTCAAACCAGTCTGCAGCACATCAGAACAGATAGTCACACAACACAAACAGGAAACTGTTCATCTTTCAGTAAATTTGCAATCAGTTTATACCTTCTCTCTTAAATAGTGGTGCTTCGGTCACAATGATTAATGAAAACACCTAAGAGCAATTGGGACACCCTCAACTACAAAAATAACTCGTGCGCTTTACGGCCTACAACTGTGAGAATAACTGTTCTTGAAACGTGCGCTTTGCAAGCTAAGTTTGGAAAACGACTACGTCAGTGGTATGCGCAGTAGTTCAGTTGTGATCTAGTCCCAATATTTTTGTCGTGCATGGTTTTGCCGTATTTGGTATAGATATTCAGGAAAATGTGCGTGCTACTGATATGCAACTTTCCTATGCCAGTATTCGTCAGTTGTGGGAAAAAGTTTGACATTTGTTCAACGACACAGTGGGATATGCGAAGAATTTTCACGCGCATGTTATTCTCAAGGACAACGAAAAACCTATGTTTCTCCGCTCTCGTCCTGTACCCCACACAGTTCGTGATGAAGTTGTTTCTGAACTACTCCACAAATTAGAACAGAACGGAGTTTTAAAACCCTTTTTCTGCAAGTCAGTGAGCGTATGTCCTTGCGACCACAAGATAAGCAAATGTGAAGATTTTTTCACGCTTCCGCGTACTGATGAGCTTGTGAATCATTTAACCGGTGTGGCCAAGCGGTTCTAGGCGCTTCAGTCTGGAACCGCGTGCAGGTTCGAATCCTGCCTCGGGCATCGATGTGTGTCATGTCCTTAGGTTAGTTAGGTTTAAGTAGTTCTAAGTTCTAGGGGACTGATGACCTCAGAAGTCCCATAGTGCTCATAGCCATTTGAACCATTTTGTGAATCATTTAGCAGCTGAACGTTTCTTTCCAAGAACAGATTTAGCCATTGATTGTCTTCAACTTCCCTTGGATGAGAGGACAACAGAATTTTTGGTGGTAACACGAACATAGGCTTGTATCCATACCTGCGCCTTCCCTTCCGAACTGCTTATGCTCCTGCGTCATTTCAACGCTTTCTTGAACAAGTGACAACAGAAGTTCCGTCCTATTAAAATTATTTGAATGACATCGTTGTCTCCAGACAAACACAGGAACAAAATCTCAAAGCCTTTGAGTTTCTTCTTCATGTTTTAATTGATGCAAGACTCAAGTGTAATTTAGATAAATGGTCATTTTTCAGTACTGAAATCAAATATTTGGGACGTGTGACTGACGCCCACGCCGCTCGTCCCTCGAGTAAATGCTTAGACGTCATACGTCATGATCTTCTCCTACAAATGTACGGGAACTCCAAGCTGTTGTTGTGGAAGCTACTTAATATTTCAACTACACAGGTGCTCGTCATCTTCAGGATCTTACAGAGAGGTTGCTGCAGTGACTCGGCAATATATACGTTGACTCACTGGAAAAGCGCAGGCGCCAAGGGGTGGTGCTGTAACGTCATCGTAGACGAATCATGGACCCCCTGCCGGAGAAACGGGCCACCGTCTCCGCAAACACGACGCAGGAAAAGCGCAGCCGCAAATCGCGGCCCAGAGCGCGTGAGCACAGAGCATTGGCGCCCAGTTTAAGGGGGTAGGACGTCAAATGGGCCGACTTGGAGCAGGAGAGTCACCACAAACCATTTTAATTTCCACTGTCTATACTTTTACAAATAAATTCATAAAACATTGTCACCATGACCAGGAAGGATTGAGGACTCACACTCATCGCAGTGGAAGTTCAAAAACGTAGCAAAATACCTTTTTTTACATGTGAAATTTCATCATTTTTTCACTTATTACTGGCTGCATTTGTTGCTATAGGTACACTTTTATTCCTAAGTAAGAGAGATTCTTCGATTAATTTTTCATAGCATACAAACAGTAGTTACAGGTGTGTGAAACTCTAGAATTTTCCAAATCTATTAAAAAACAGTGGAAAAAATTAAGATAATTAACTATAAAACTTGAGTTTTTCTAAACATGAAGTTTAAAATGTAACAGTTCATTCATTTTTTTCATAAATTAAATAACTTCTAGACTTTCATACACCTGTAACTATGGTTTGTATGCTGTGCAAAAGTCATCGAAGAACCTCTCTTACTTATGAAGAAAAGTGTACCTATAGCAACAAATGCAGCCAGTAGTAAGTGAAAAAATGATGAAATTTCACATGTACAAAACAGTGTTTTATTACGTTTTTGAGCTTCCATTGCTACGAGTATGAATGCTGAATCCTTTCTGGTCATACTGTTAAAGTTTTATGAATTTATTTGTAAAAGTATAGACAGTGGAAATTAAAATGTCCTGTGGTGTCTCTCCTGCTCCAAGTCGGCCCGTTTGACGTCCTAGCCCCCTTACGTGTGCGGACTGCGATTCGCCGTCGGTGTAGACTCGGATGTGCCCGATGATGCCTTAGTACAGCCAGTGCTGGTTCCCACGCCTTGCAGAGTTAAAGTCCTGTGTCTCTTTTAATCAGGTCGTTACTTATACGTATTTCGACAGCTTCTTTAATGATAGTGTCCCAGTACGTGGAAGCAAACGAAAGGATATTTCTCTCTCCATAATTCATGCTGTGTCCCCTGTCACGACACTGTTTAGCCATAGCAGACTTCTCTACCTACCCCAGTCCCGTGTCACGTCTATTTTCAACGCATCTATCCTTGACAGTGCGACACGTCTGGCCAATGTATGATTTCCCCTCCCCCCCTTACCCTTTTCTTTTCTTTTTTTTTTTAAGGAGGTGGAGCCCCTCCACGCCCACACCGGCGTGATGGCCAACTCAAAAGGTCTACTGCAATCTCTGCATTAGGGTTAGTTTTCACTGTGCGGCTGATCCCGGCGGAGGTTCGAGTCCTCCCTCGGGCATGGGTGTGTGTGTTTGTCCGTAGGATAATTTAGGTTAAGTTGTGTGTAAGCTTAGGGACTGATGACCTTAAGTCCCATAAGATTTCACACACATTTGAAAATTTTTTTGCTAAGTTTTCACTAAAGTGAGGTGTCGCAGGATGTGGGTACTGCGATGTTTGCGTACGTCTGGTTAAGGTTCTAAGTAGGCTGTTTAGGTTTTTATGTTGGTAACGCCACGTAGCGCTCTATATGAAAATCACTGACTGTGCTGTGTAAAGGCTGTGGTTGGTTTGCGTTGTTGGAGTATATGCTATTGTAGTGTTGGGCAGTTGGCTGTTAACAGCGCGTAGCGTTGCGCAGTTGGGGGTGAGCCGCCAGGAGTGGTGGATGTGGGGAGAGAAATGGCGGAGTTTTGAGAGCGGATGATCTGGACGTGTGTCCATCAGAGACAGTAAATTTGTAAGATTGGATGTCATGAACTGATATATATATATATATATATATATATGGTCAATACATTGTTTGTTCTCTATCAAAATCTTTCATTTGCTAACTATGCCTATCAGTAGTTAGTGCCTTCAGTAGTTTGAATCTTTTATTTAGCTGGTAGTAGTGGCGCTCGCTGTATTGCAGTAGTTTGAGTAAGGAAGATTTTTGTGAGGGAAGTGATTTGTGAAAGGTATAGGTTAATGTTAGTCAGGGCCATTCTTTTGTAGGGATTATTGAAAGTCAGATTGCGTGAAAGTCAGATTGCGTTGCGCTAAAAATATTGTGTGTCAGTTTAGTGTTGATCAGAATAAGTAAAGAGCGAAATGTCTGAGTACGTTCAGTTCTGTTCAGCTGTTTGAAAATCAAATAACGTAAGGGGTTTAGCAACACAGTAATTCAATAATTTTTCTAGGGGGACGTTTCAAGGTTAACCATTAATATGCGCTCATTTGGAGATAGATTGGGTCGGAAGTCGAACGAAGGGTAGTGGTTTGAAGGGCAGATGAAAAAAAGTGCAAAGGTAAGAGCCAAGTGGAAAAAAACCTCTGTGGCAGTTAGGTCGGGTAGTAAGAGCAGCAGCGGATGTCTTGCTACCTGCAACAGGTCATGCAAGGGTAGGTTTTGTTAGTAGTGGGTATCATGCATGTCGATAACTTTGACGTTGTGCGATGCTGTTACTCGGATGCTGTGCTGCCGCTGGGTGCCGGTGTTGATCTCTTGGTCAGCCTCAGCCAACCGGTTGCAGGTTCATCATCGTTTTGTGTCCGATAGGTCATATATCAGACGCACAGTGTAGGGCGATGTTGGCGATTTGTTTGTGCGTCAGTAGGCGAGCTCGTTGGTTTCACTGCTGTAGCCTGTTGGTCGGCATCAATAGCAGCTGGCATATCCAGTCAACGTTGCTGATATGCAGGGGCTTGCCGAGGTTTGTCGCTTGTTGGTGTATGTTAGCTTGCCATAGGTGGTTATGTCCTGGCTAGTAGCATCTTTGGCCGCTTATGCTTCCACCTATGGTTGTGATTTCCCACATTGGCACGTTTTTATGTATGTCCCTGGTCTCCTTAGAGTTAGACCCATCTTGTCTTTAACGCAACCCAGCATCGTTTGCAATCTCGCTAAAGGGCGGAAGATGCATTTTATTTGATGTTCTTGAGCAGCCTGCTAATCTTAAAGGACACGCAACCAACATAGGGTATAAAAAACATCTTCGTGGACTTCCCCGTTTCTTCTGGCTGTTGTTGAGCTTTTGTGCGTGCAGTTTGAAATGCATTACGGATCTGTTACCACAATACGCGTTTTGTACAAACACGGACCGAAGACAGTTGAGCTCTGCTGATAAGCTCCCTGCATCTGAGATAACTCTAGCCCTATGAACGACAGTCCGCAATACGCAAGTGCGTTGAGATGAGTGAGGGCAGCTCGTAGCTCGTAGATATGGGTCAGTGTGAGTTGGTTTACAGAACACATTGTGCCCCAAGGAACCGTCTTCTTTTCTGCGGACGAATGCATCTAAGAACGGGAGGTCCTAATTTTTCCATTTTTGTCCACTTCCGTGGTGAAGCAAATGCTCGCATAGAGGGAGCTAAGGTGTCCCAGAAACACAGGGAGCGTTGCTGTTCAACTCAGTGGCGTATTACAGTGTCTCGTTCATAGGGCTAGATTTATCTCAGTCACAGGGAGCTTATCAGCAGAAGCATTTTCTCTCTGTGTTTGTACAAAACGGGTACTCTGATAAACAAATCAGTAATGCATTTCAACCTGCAGTCAGTAAAGCTCAAGAACAACCAGAAGAAACGGAGAAAACGAGGATTGTTTTTCTACCCTGTGTTGGTGGCGTTTCCTTTAAGATTGGCCGGCTGTTCAAATAAAATGTTCTTCCACCCTCCAGAGCGAATATAAATGACACTGGGTTCTATTAAAGACAACCCAGGTCTAAGGAGACCAGAGATATATAAAATCCCGTGCCAGTGTGGGAAATCATGCATTGGCCATACGTGTCGCACTGTGTAGATGTGTTGAACATAGACGCCTCACCAGATTGGTTCAACCAGAAAAATCAGTTGAGGCTGAACGGCGTTTTGACACGGAACATAGCATGACCGACGGACAGACATACTTTCGTCCGCTTCCACGTACTGGAGTACCATCATTAAAGAAGCGTCGGCCCCGATAGCTGAGTGGTCAGCGTGACGGATTGCCGTCCTACGGGCCCGGGTTCGATTCCCGGCTGGTTCGGAGATTTTCTCCGCTCGGGGACTGGGTTTTGTGTCGCCTTCATCATCATTTCATCCCCATCCAGCCCGCAGGTCGCCCAATGTGGCGTCGAATGTAATAAGACCTGCACCAAGGCGGCCGGACCTGCCCCGCAAGGGGCCTCCCGGCCAATGACGCCAAACGCTCATTTCATTTCCATTAAAGAAGCAATCGAAGTACGTACAGGTAAGAACCTGATTAATAGAGAAACGGAATTCAAACTTAGCAAGGCATGGAAACCAGCATTGGCTGTAATGAGGCGCCCGCATCTCGTGGTCGTGCGGTAGCGTTCTCGCTTCCCACGCCCGGGTTCCCGGGTTCGATTCCCGGCGGGGTCAGGGATTTTCTCTGCCTCGTGATGGCTGGGTGTTGTGTGCTGTCCTTAGGTTAGTTAGGTTTAAGTAGTTCTAAGTTCTAGGGGACTTATGACCACAGCAGTTGAGTCCCATAGTGCTCAGAGCCATTTGAACCATTTGTAATGAGGCGTCACCGGTCGTAGACAAACGAATCCGAGTCAACACAGACGGGGAATCGCAGTCCGTACACTTAAACCAGGCGTCAATTGCCCGCGCGCGCTGGGCCCCGATTTGAGGCTGCACTTTTCCCGCGTCGTGCAAGCGAAGACCGTGGCCCGTTTCTCCGGCAGGGGGCACTGGATGTCGCTGTGCCCCATGATTTGTCTACGATGAGGTTATAGCCTCACCCTGTGGCGCCTTGGTGTTGCTGTAAACGATGACCAGCTGTCTCGTTAAAATACTGTGTAGCTTCCACAACATTATCCGACGTGACGCCCGTGAACCAATGAAGCCAAGAATAATCTTCTTAGAAATCGAAACATTGGGAAAGCTGGGAAGATGTTACACATCCTCCAGACAGTCCCGATCTCTCCCGATGTATTGCACGAATAGGTGCACGCCTGGACACAAACGCGGTTCCGTAGTCTAACAATACCACCACTTGCAAAGTATGTTAGAAATCAGCTTAATGATGTTGCTCATGCAGCATATGTTCGCTTTATCGGGCAACAACAAAGTTATTGACTGTGGATGGTATTGTCAGAATGGAAATAATGAAGTCACTGTAAAAAAGTAATTAATTTTGGCACTTATCTTGAATGGATTCCCACGTAGATTTCGTCGAAGTTGTTATGGCTCATCTTGTTGATTCTAGGGTGATTCCACTTTGACTGCTAGAAGGTCCAGATCTGTATTTTAGCAATATTTGAAGACCTAACAAATGTGTTTTTCAGGTTATTCTTAATGATCAAACAATCCCAGATCAGAACAATGGTATGTTAGAAATAATTTTTGACTTGGTGTTCACGATCCACATTTTTATTAAACTTCTTGTAAATTCACATATACTTCTTCCTAATTGTCATATCATCAAGAAAACAGTTTTGCATCAATCTTCATATATTTAATTTCCACTTTAACCAAACACAAGACTTGACTGTTCTTTTACAAAGCGAAATAACAACTTAACTTCTGCAAAGTGAAACAAAGACTGCCCTGTGCGCATTCGCGGCAGGTTACAAGTAAGTCAAAGATTATGACAATCTCACAGAAATGAATGCACACAAGAACCATACACTGTAATATATCGATACATCGGAGTATTATACATTAATAAAACCAAATGTGAATATTGTCACAAAATTATGTCTGTTACTTCGCAGAAAAGTAGTACGATATTACTGGTATCGAGAACTGGGGTTGGAGTGCCGTAATGGTCACGTAAATAAAGAACCATTACAGTAGGCAACTGCAATAATTTTTCCATGGAGGCTCTGGCTATCTTGTCTCACAGTGGGATAAATGTATTAACTGTTGTGGCAATTAATTTTTAAATAATAAACAGTTTCATTGCTTTTTTCCATCTGTTTCTTTTTCATTTGGCTGCCCTTGGTATTTAGAGAAGTTTCACGCGCCATAGGTTATGTTATAAATATGAGCAAAGCGCGCCAGCTGCATGTTCAGGCAGGTTCAGTACGTATGTTTTTCAGTAAGTCAACATCTCACACTCAGTTTTGTAATATGCTACCTGACGTTTTTCTGATGTGTAAAAACATTATGTAGTGGCGTGAAAAGTAGTTTGCACATAAATAAATGTCAGCAAAGGCAGAAAAAACATGTTTCAATCACTACAAATCAGATCTAACCCTTGGACAACGAGGTGCCAACCAGCTGGAAGAGATATAAAAAGATAAGAAATTTTTTCGTCATTTGTAATTATTTCTTCCCAAGGATAATTAAACAGTGCAATTATAGAACAAAAGTTCTGAAAAAAAATCTGTATGTGATCCTCTTTCCCCAAACGTCTTCGATGGCTTCCTGTAACATCCTGTACAGACGCACTTCTGGCCATGAAGTCACTATTCAACCCGCTGCGGTTTTCGGCGGGTGGTCTAAACTCTCAGGCGAATCCGATCGCGGCTATGAAAGGCGTATTAGCTGCCTGGTTACACAGCAGTAATCCCATAGCCAGTTGTTTAAAGAAACGAACCCCATTGTATAAGACAGCTTCAGTTCACCCGCATACAAAAAAAAAAGCGTTTGAAATCATGTTGAAAGTTTGTTGCAAATCGCTAAGTGCTGTTAAACACTGGATGAGTAGTCTGCGTTTCCCGTTTTTTTAAAAAAAAGGTGGGCATAACGCATTTCAGTGTTTATGACGTCATATACGCTGAACTTTTTGTCATGAAATGATACGATTTAGCGCATACATTCAGTAGTGTTATGTGTGGATACTATCTGAAAAATATGTTGCGGCTAGAATTAGTAGCAGAGAAGTATTAAACTCACCAACATTCTCCTCCGAATGCGAAAGTATTTTGTTGAAGCCGACCTATACAGGGAGAAACGATAGTCTGGAAATCGCAACTTTCACAGAAAGATATGGGCGTTCGCTTTTTCTGAGCGCTCTTCGAGAGTGAAATAATAGACAATTATTGTGAAGGTGGTTCGAGGAAACCTCTGCCAGGAACTTGAGTGTGATATGCAGGTATCCGTGTAGATGTAATGTAGAATTAAAACATCGCGCCTGATGGTGAAGTTCTTCTCATGAATAGCGAAAATGTAGCAAGCGATAAACTTTTCTCCTTTTTCGTGGGGGACTCCAGCGAGAAAAAGTTTCCAAAGGATTTGAAATGAATTGTAAAGTTTGTTGCAAGTAGCTAAGTACTCTCAGAAATTTCTTCCTCAAGTTAAGGGAGATGTTAGACACTAGCGGACGCCTTTTGGCCAGGACTGCCCTCTTTGCTTGTGCTAGTCTGCTGTTTATGTCCTCGATGCTTCGTCCATTACGTATTATTTTGCTTCCAAGAAATCCTTCGCTTCGGCAAATTCGTGGTTCCCAAGTTTGATCTCAAACTTAATCGCTAATCTAACTTCTGTTACTCCTCTAAACTTTCGTCTTTGTTTGATTTACTCTCAATTCCATTTAACATATCCTCTAATTTTTCTTAATTTTAACTGAGGATAACAATGTCACCACCAAATCTCATCAGTGATATCCTTTCACCCTGAATTTTAATCCCTTTCCTGAACCTCTCTTTAATTTCCGTCATTACTTCTTCGATGTATAGATTGAACAATAAGGATGAAGGACTATATCTCTGTCTTGGTCTCGCATTTTAATTGTTATCCTTTGTGTCTTGTACAATTTGTATATTACCATTGTTTCCCTACAGATTATACCTATTTCTATGAGATTTCCAAACATATTGCACCATTATACAATGTCGGAAAGTTTACCCAGCTGAGCGGTAGTCAACCTGGTCCGTATCCCCAAACTAATGGGCGCTCCACCTTTCATCGTCGGGGACATGCGGCTGGAAGTTAAAGATATTTTACTACGTTGTCATAAAATTTCGACATAACGTATTTGATAATTAATTATTATTAGATGTTTTAATTTGCTGCAACTATGCTGTACAAATTTTATAACGTAAAGTTACTTTCCTATTTTATAAATAATGTTACTGTGGAACTGGTGGGCAGTTACAAAATTTTACTACTAACAGAGATACAGATATAAAAAAGGTTGCATACCCCAAATATACGTCGACAAATCATACGAATGTGTGTTGATTTATTAAAAAATCTTGATTACCTTATCAAAGCAACGCCAGAGCTGCCTCTAGTATGCTTTTATCTTTCTTAAAGTCAGACTGTTCGTAAACTAAACATTCTCAATTTCCTTTTCCATCCTTCCAGTAACACACACAAACACGTTCTCAAACGCAGCTACATACAATTACGTGCTACCTATGTCCGTATCATTTGTGGTCCTCATGACCTCTTATTTGAAATGACTGAAAGAAACTTTGTCCCTTATGGCGTTGTCGCGCTGTACATCTGGTGCCATTCGGAGAAACTACGAACTACCTCAAATAAGAGCCCCCTGCAGCTAGTTTATACACCGAAGTGCCATGTTTGTCAAGCTGAGAGTCTGCATGGACTGAGTGCCTGTCTGGGTTTGACAAGCATACAGTGGCGGACATTCTGTGTTCTGTGAATCAGTGTTGTACATTTTAGCAAGCAGACATCAGCGCAAAACTCAGACTTGCATTTCGTTAAAGATTGACTGTAGACTCTCAGGGACTGAAGAGAGTACACGGTGAAAACAAGTTTCAAAAGTAAACCGCAACAGACATTCAATTCAAAGGAATAGGTACTTATTGTCAGACCACAACATGTCAGTCTGTACAAGCGCAACTGAAATAATTTTTTTTCCTCTCTTTTTCACTTCTAAGCTGAAAGAACGCTGTTCCACAGTAGTGCTGCGTCCAAACAAACTTTGCTTAGCGGTGACCCAACAGAAGCGTACAAAATTACAACACTGCCAACGACTTTGCTATAATAGCAAACCATCAGATCCGATTAATTTCTCAGCCGACGTAAGTTTTTGTCAGTGTACATTTTTCACTTTTATTGTTAGCTCCTGGCTGTTGTTATTGTTCTGAGTTAATCGCGAGTTTTCCAAGCGCTTCCTTCCTCTTTCGTCCCTACACTCTGTCTGTTGTCTCCCGCGTCCGGCCATCCTGATTTAGGTTTTCCGTGATTTCCCTAAATCGCTCCAGGCAAATGCCGGGATGGTTCCTTTGAAAAGGGCACGGCCGACTTCCTTCCCCATCCTTCCCTAATCCGATGAGACCGATGACCTCGCTGTCTGGTCTCCTTCCCCAAACAACCCAACCCCAACTGTCTGTTGTCCGCCCCCGGTAGCTGCGTGGTGCCGGCACGGTAGTTCAGCGTGTTCGGTCAGAGGGTTAGCTACCCTCTGTAAAAAAAAAAAAAAAAAAAAAAAAAAAAAAAAAAAAAAAAAAAAAAAAAAACTGAGTGAACGGGTGTCATCGGACGTCCGCCCAGAACAAATTCAACGAACAATATAGAACAAAATGAGATCAACAAAAAAAAAGTGGTCAGGACGACAGAATGTCAATCCTAAGGGGCCGGGTTCGATTCTCGGCTGGGTCGGAGATTTTCCCCGATCAGGGGCTGGGCTCTAATCATCATTTGTTCTAATCATCATTATTTCATCCCCATCGACGCGCAACGGTCTACCCGACGGGAGGCGCTAGTCACACGACATTTATTTTACCCTGTCTATTCACCCCGATAATTTTCATCTCCTTGTAATATCCCAATTTTACATTACTATTAAGGTGAACCCCTTGATACATTAACAAATTCTCAATTTACCATATGCTTCACCTGCGTCATTACCTTTCCTTTTTTTAGAAATAGGAATGCATATTTCTACGCAGTATATGCATGCTGATTTACTTCTATTTCTGAAAGGAATAATTCCATCACTATAGTACTCAATCTCATTATTCCCTGCTCATTAGCACTGATATTCCAATTGACTCACTTACTGACTTTATAAACTGAGGTGATAAAAGTCGTGGGGTACCTCCTAATGTCGTGTCAGACCACGTTTTCTCGAGCATAGTGCTGAAACTCGACGTGGCACGGACACCGCAGAAATACTGAGCCATGCTGCCTCCAGAGCCGTCCATAACTGCGAAAGTGTTGCTGGTGCAGGATTTTGTGCTTGAACTGACCTCTCGGTTACGTCACATAAATGTTAGCTGGGACTCATGTCGCGCGATCTAGGCGGCCAAAACTTTCACTCACATGTCCAGAATGTTCTTCAAATTAGTCGCTAACAGTTGTGGCCTCGTGACGTGTCACGTTGTCATCCTAAAAATTCCAAGTGTGTTGGGAACAAGAAGTCTAAGAATGGCTGCAGATAGTCTTCAAGTAGCCGAAAATAGGCAGAAACTGAGTCTACTCAATGTAAGCACAGCCCACACCCGTTGTGGCCGAGCGGTTCTAGGCGCTTTAGTCTGGAACCGTGCGACCGCTATGGTCGCAGGTTCGAATCCTGCCTCGGGCATGGATGTGTGTGATGTCCTTAGGTTAATTAGGTGTAAGTAGTTCTAAGTTCTAGGGGACTGATGACCTCAGACGTTAAGTCCCATAGTGCTCAGAGACACAGCCCACACCATTATGGAGCTACCAACAGTTTGCACAGTGCCATGTTGACTATTGGGCACATGGCTTTGTGGGGTCTGCGCCACACTCGAACCATACCATCGGTTCTTAATAACAGAAATCGGGATTCATCTGCCCAGATATATGCCTGCGTGGTGACTGTTCTTTCGGACATTACCGAAAGAACAGACACCTAACATTCATACAAGTGATTCGCTTTGATTGACATGAATCGACCAGCCTCACTACGGGTGGACAATTACGTCTGACCTGCTGCGGGAATTCAAAAGTAGCGAGCCTGAGGGGGGGGGGGGGGGGCATGGATAGCGACTGCGAATACATCACGCTCGGTAGGAGTGTGAGTCTCCTGTGCAGGAGGGCTTGTGTGAAGTTTGGAAGGTAGGAGACGAGGTACTGGCGGAACTGAAGCTGTGAGGACGGCTTCTGAGTCGTGCTTGGGCAGCTCAGTCGGTAGAGCACTTGCGCGTGAAAGGCAGAGGTCCCAAGTTCGAATCCCGGTCCGGCGCACCGTTTTAATCTGCCATGAAGTTTCATAACAGCGCACACTCCGCTGCAGAGCGAATATTTCATTCTGGTAACATGTCCCAGATTGCGACTAAGCCATGTCTCCGTTCTTCCAGGAGTGTTAGTTCTGCAGGTTTGCAGGAGAACTTGTTTGATGTCTGGAAGGTAGGAGACGAGGTTATGGCGCAATTGAAGCTGTGAGGACTGGTCGTGAGTCGTGCTGGGATAGAGGACTTGCCCGCGAAAGGCAAAGGTCCCGAGTTTGAGCCTCGTTCCGGAACACAGTTTTAAACTGCCAGGAAGTTTCAAAAAAGGAAGTAGCATATAATATTTTAGAAAACAACTGTCGGACTAGATGCGGTAAAACCGAAGTGCAAAAGCGACACCAGACCATACAACGCACGACTGGGTAAAGAAAAGTGCGGTGCGGCAAAACCTAAGTCAGTGCCAAAGCGACACCGGACAATACTATGGACGACTGTCTGGATAAAGAAATATGCAGTAACACAGGACTTTGCGCTGTGACCCCGAACGCCTCGATGGACGGGTATAGGGCGTGGTGTACCACCAGGGTACGCAGAGCACGGAGTAACGTACACGAAGGAGGAAGCAAACTGGTAAAGCAAATTGGCAAACGTCCTGTCACCTGTTGAAGAGAAGAACAACGCGAAACCAACTAGCCCGTCCGTTCACAATTTGAGTTAGTGATTTACATGCAAAAGGAAAAAAATTACAAGAAAGTTGGATGAAAAGCGTTAAGAGCACATTATGTGTATTAAAGGAACATGTTGAACAGAGGCAGTAAGAACTGCAGTAAAACTAACTGAGAGGTGACGACCAAAGCTTAGGCATAAAACACAATAACTTTTTTTCCCTTTCCGTGAGTGGCATGCAAATTTTTAGTTTAGTGGGGACGCATCACGTGCCACAGACATGAGTTTTAAAAGAATATACACATGAGCCACTCCTATTAAAAAAAAACATCTCACTGCTAAACAAAATAGAAGATGGCTAAACCTTAAGGACCACACTGTCAAAAACCGCAGTACCTATTAATAGCTAGCAGCAATAGCGCTGAAGGGGCACATTAAAATTAGGCGCAATTCAAAAACTGCTAACTAAAACGCGTCGTAGTCGTAGAATAAAGAACTGATAATATGCTAACTTCTATTAGGACATTTTACAGCTGTGTGAAATAGAAACTGGGTGGGCCATGAAGGCCTCACTATACCCTCATTTATGGATTTGGAAATTACATTACAGGACATTAAACTTCACTTTAACATATTAGGAAACCAACGACGACTGGTTCTCCTATTCTGTGCTCTTCAGTTCGTCCAAAAAACCAAAAAAAAAAAAAATAAAAAGAAAGAAAGAAAGCTGCTCTTCGTGCAATGCTTTACCACGCAATTAGACTCTCTGTCTTAAAACAAAACTACCAGCGTGTGTTGGATATCGTTAAACTTATAGAACATGCTAATGCTTATCAGCCAAATGTTGTTGATAGCCTTCTGCTGCAAATGCAATCGAAAGTCGCTTCTAACACTTGCTACCAGACTACTCTCTCATCTACTAATAATGACAATTATAAAAAAAATATTTTGCAGGATCCCATACGTAGGTGTTATATCCTATAGGATCAGCAAATGCCGGCCGGGGTGGCCGAGCGGTTCTAGGCGCTACAGTCTGGAACCGCGCGACTGTTACGGCCGCAGGTTCGAATCCTGCCTCAGGCATGGATGTGTGTGATGTCCTTAGGTTAGTTAGGTTTAAGTAGTTCTAAGTTCTAGGGGACTGATGACCTCAGAAGTTAAGTCCCATAGTGCTCAGAGCCATTTGAACCAATCAGCAAATGACTTAGAAATGAGGGGATTATTCCCACCTTGTATACCCCCAGTAGGGTCGGGAACCTATTGAAGCACCACGAAACCAGAGGGGACAATCGCTATGCTCAATCGGGTGTCTATCGCTCCATGTGTAGTGAGTGTCCCACTGTCTATATTGGCCAAACTGGGTGCTCCTTTAGCATACGCTTCAGAGAGCATCAGGACCTCAGCAGTTCGAAATACGCCCTCACTAACCACATGAAGGACCATAATCATTCCATTTAAGATATAAATACCGATTGTAGCATTTAACATACTCAAGGATTGTAGCATTTAACATATTGGACGTAAGCGTCCCGTTTTAAATATTTCAGAAGAAATAACAATTATCATCACCATTAACCATGATTCGTCGGTCATTTTTAATGGGCAAACTTCGCGTAAGCACACAACCGTTTTGAACAACTTTTCTTTCTTTGAAGCAGCTTCCAGCCTCATTTATTTCTCCTACTTTCTGGTATCTTACGTTACACAGGCATACTTCTTAACTGCGTCAGTGTTTTCACAATTACTTTGGTGGCCCTTAATTAGGCTTAGCTACCATACGGCCTATTCCTGTTACCTACACTGAGGACTTAAAGGTCCACTCAGTTTCTATTTTACGTAGCTATAAAATGTCCTCTTTTAATAGAAGTTTGCATATTTTTAATTTTTTATGCTATAGATTTCAGAGGACGCTGTAAGTGCCCTTACTTTGAGAGCTTTGTCTTTCTCACTTAAGAAGAAAGAACTATCCTTTTCCGTGTCGATCAAAGCTCCAAATGTGGGCAGTGCAGTTTAAGTGTCAACAGCGCATTTTAAAGGAACTATGGATTTAATTAAGGCTATGCCAGCAATGTTTACACCATTTGAGGCCATGGCTGTCGTAAGCTTTGATGAAATGTACATTGGCAGCTACGATTCATCTGAAGATGTCATACTTGGACCACACGACAACGTTCATGTCAATATGATAAGAAGTTTATTTTCAAAGTGAAAGCAGCCAATGTATTACGATTTTCACGTGACAATGAAAAACAATATGTTGCAGAAGTTGAAGGACTTAGGGTTCGCATTTTAGCGGTTACATGCGCGGATTGAGCAGTGACCCGAAAAAAAATTCCTTTATCTCACGTCTATGGTCAAAACATTTTTTAGGTCCTCAGACTAGCGGTTTCGGTCAGCAATGACCATCTTCAATTCTGTTTTATGAAAACATGTCCTAATATACTGGAGCCACAGTGGCATCGTCAAATGCTAAACACAAAATCAGCGCCAGCATCGTCAAACATATATAAATAATAATATGCACAAGAGTCATGTTTTCAGCAGAAATACTGTTCAAAACAAAAAGCAACACTAGTACAATCAATATTTCCCGTAATCGGAAAGCAAGGGCCAAATGGGATGCAATGAAGCAGACTTCGACGAAAAGGAATTTTCCCTCTACAGCACCTTCGAGTTAAATTTTCTGCGTCAACATCAGAAGGTAAGTATCGTCCTCCCTATCATAATATTCTCGACATGTGTCTGAATTGAAGTAGCACGTGAAATTGTAAAATATTCAGCATAGTCATTTTCTTAAGCTGGAAGCATTAGTGATGATCAAACTAGCTTTGGATACGGAAAAGTGTTGTCTTCAGTGCTTCTACAGCTTACATTTTCTTTCAAATATTTCTAGTACTAATCCTTTGGAATCATCTAGAACCTTGTCAATGAGATAGTGAAAACTGAATGAAGAGACTTGAAAAACTGTTTTACTGTGTGAGAAGCCCATTACCGCTTGCGCGACTGTTCCAGCGCTGGCTGCTAAGTTACGTAACACGTCGCTGACCAGTGAGAGCGTACTTGCTGGGATGGTCTACCTTTCTAGTCTATGTACCTTGGTCGAGACGAGATGAAACAAAATCATATGCTCAAATGGCTTGGACTCAGAGTCATAGTCACACCACTCCTTTACCGTTTCATTAACGAGTTACACGACACAAGTACATTGGAGATCCAAAACATTACGACCTCTGCCTATAGCGACGATGGATGTCACCTGGTGGAGTTGCGGGCACGTGACGTGCAACGGAAGTATGTAAGCGAAAGAAACACGGGCGGGGGATCTCCCTAGCGAAGATATGGGCTGCAAGCGGAAGTCCAGAGCCTGTGAATAAGTATCTCAAAAGCGGTGAAGATGCCCCAATGTTCACGTGCGACTGTCGTGAGCATCTACGGAAAGAGGTTGGACAGTGAAACTGCTCCTAGGCGGTAAGTGGTTGGACGTCCACCATTCTTCACAGAACGTGTGGTTCGGAGGCTTATCTGCTCTGTAAAGTAGGATAGATGGTGACCTGTGGCATCTCTGCCGAAAGAGCACATTGCTGGTGCACGCACAAGTGTTTAGGGGTACAGTGTCCATCGTACATTGTTGAACCCGGAGCTCCGCATCAGACCAGCTCTACGTGTTCACATGTTGACCCAACGACATCGTCAGTTACGATTTCAGTGGGCACAGGATCATCGGGATTCAATCGTCGATCAACGGAAACGTGTCGGATCTTCGGATGAACAATATTTTTGATGCACTAGGTCGACGGTCATCTCCACAAACGCCGTCATCGAGGTGAACAGCGGCTCGAAGCGTGCAACGCGCAATGGACACAGATTGGTGGGAGCATTATTATTCTATGGGAGACATTCTCCTGGGCTTGCATGGGACCTGTGATAGTAATCGAAGACACGCTGACAGCTGCAGACCTCTTGCATCCCTTCATGCTTTATGTCTTCCCTGCGGCCGATGTCATCTTTCACAGTATAATTGTGTCTCGGAGCCAGAATCGTGCTACATTGGTTTGAAGAGTATTACAGTGAACTCACGTTGATGTCTCGGTGACCAAACTGGCCTGATATAAATCCTGTGGAACCCATCTGGGTCGCTATCGGGCGCCTTCACCGCGTACGGAAATCAACAGCCTGCTATTTAGGCGAATTAGATTACCTGTTCTTAGATATCCAATGCCACATACCTCCACAAATCTACCAACCAACTGTCGGTCTCTGATACGCAGAATCAGTGACGTATTTCGCTCCAAAGAAGAACAAAAAAGTTATTACAGCAGGTGGTCATAATGTTTCCGCTCATCAGTGTATATTTCTTTTATAGGAAATGAATGTCCGCCCCTGGTAGCTGAGTGGTCAGCACGACGGAATGTCATATCTATCGGCCCAGGTTCGATTCCCGGGTGGGTCAAAGATTATCTCCGCTCAGGGACTGGGTGTTGTGTTGCCCTTATAATCATCATTTCATCCCCATCGACACGCAAGTCTCCGAAGTGGCGTCAACTCTAAAGACTTGCATCAGGAGAACGGTCTACCCGACGGGAAGCCATAGCCACACGGCATTTCCATTTCCACAGGAAATGAATTTTGTAAAGATTGTTGTAATCGTTAAAAATCAGTTTTGTAATATTTTTTGTTTTAAATGCTAGTCTCTTCTGTATCAATCAGTACGTTCAGTTTCTTGTTTCTTTCAACCGTCCCCTAACTAACGTTTTATTTTGTATCTGCGTGTCACCGCATAGCACTTATCGCAACACATTTATATCAAGCTTAAGTATGATGTGCTTAGCATTGTTTTCCTTTCGTTGCACATGGGTAAGGGATTCTTTTGCTGGTTTGCTGCTGCGCAACATTTTAATATTCACCACTTTCGAGCAGAGCCGAGTTTCCGCTGCAACAAGGTAATCACGATAGGACACAATAAGATTATTTACAGACAAGCGTTGAGTGACAAATTATCATTAGGATCAGTTCAGTTAGAGTGTAGTTCAAACCTCATTTCTTTTGTGAGACGTTCTTACTCTCACGGTGCTGTGTTACATGCTCGCTGGTATGACATTCAATGCCGCGAATTTTACTTGGGTATTTTGGGTACGTAAATTTGCAGGATATTTTAACAGAAGCATTTTGGGCATTTGCTCTTTCAAAATTAAGTTTGTAATATTTTGCAGGAGTTTTTCCCTTTTAGTTTTCTGTGTATTTTACTCTCTTAGTTTTGTGTGTTACAACTGCAAGATACGTACTATTACGTTACGAATTTTAGCACTGTTCACTGCACTGCACAATACAGAATTTCACATGATAGCTTCTTTAGCATACAGTTTTAGGTTTTTTAATTATTTTTGGTAAAAGTTAACTGGAATATAGTTACACAACTTCAGATGCATTTGGCGACTCCTTTCGTAAGATAGTGTTTACCTAAGCATAACACTTGCATTGTTCAGTTGAAATAACGTTCACAACAAACACGCACATGAAAATTAAGAAGTCTTATAGAAAACGAAACAAATAAACAGTTACAGTGTGAGTGAGTGCATGATATGAGGTACCTCCAGGGAAGAAAGTCGTATGCACCCTTCTCTGTGAATTGTGTAAATTTTTCTATGTTGTATATTCGTATCGTAGGTTTTTAGTGTTATTGAAGTGTAGATGGGGAACAACCCGTTATTTACCAAGAAGTGTGTGGAAAACCGCCTAACATGTGCTCTCGGTGTTCATCATAGCAGAATACCGTTTATTAATCTGGTGCGTGGATCCGATTTGGCTCACGTATCTGGTTGCATGCTTTCGTGCCATTAGATAAGTTGTACAAGGTCATTTCTCTTATCATGTATTTCAAATTCTTATCTATTCGTGTCCCAGAATACCAGAGACAGAGCCGTATATTGCACACATTTCTTCTTCGACGCCGATTGCTTGTACGCACTTAATTAGCCTCATTCATGAGCGTTCACCAGGAGCACGGCTCCTGCCACTCCTTAGCTTGCCGAAGTTGTTTGCGTGTCTGAGAGGAGTGTTGCAAGAGTGCGCTGGACCGAGGTAGCAGGTGGAAGAGGAGGAGGCATCTGCCTGGGCTGTTTACGGAGCTAATGCTAGAGGTGACCAGTTTCACAAGCTGTGAGATTATCGTGCGTGCTAACGTTTTCGGCTGACTTCTTCGAAAACTGTGACGCGTAACCTCCTGGCAGCTCTTTATGGGCTAGATCCTGGAATTCAGAAACGGCGAAGTCCGTTTCTGCAGTCATGACACTTGAGATAATTTGTCGTTCCGTGACTGGGCTCAGTCAGCTATTAGCCTGACTGTAAAAGCAATCAGCTTTACAATATCCGCTATAAAGTAAGAACTGACGTCACCTCATTAATGAAAGGTGGTGACGAGTGTATGTGATGTAGCACAGGATCTATCCTTATATATAAAATTCTCGTGTCACAGTGTTATTTGCCGTACTCCTCCGAAACGGCTGGATCGATTCTGCTGAAATTTTACATGTATATTCGGTAGTCTCAGAATCGGTCGTAATCTATTTTTCATACTCCTAAGTGATAAGGATGGTCCACCTCAAACATTTTTTTCATATTTTTTGGACAGAACTTTTATTTCTTTTTACCACGTGGCATTAAAAAATACACACTACCCTAAATTTTCACCCTTCGACCACCAACCCCTGTTTTTAATAGCGATTTTAGTAATTTAATAATTTTCAACCCCGTTCGATAACTGATCAATTATCACTTGATCAGTTGTCCCAGCCAGGTGTGTACCGGTGATAGCCTTTCACTATTCGATAGATAGGTAATTGAAGAAAACGTACAAAAAGCACCGACTCGAATATCCCTCTTTGAACCGACGTAACTAGGCCGAGAAGTTTAACTAGGTAGCATGCGTCATTCGCCAGACCGACATTTAGACCTAACGCACACGCATCGATTTTTATCGTACGGAAATATATTGTACCATCAAATTCTTTTAGCGGAACAAAGAAGTTCCTATGCTCTCCTTCGTTCCTCTAAACGAATTTAATCGCACAATATTTTTACGTACGATAAAAATTGATGCATGTGCGCTTGGCCTTATTCATAATGCTGGCGAACACGTTTCGACACGAAATTGCCGCTGTTTGTAAGTTCATGGACAAGCCGTGCAATTGTTAAATCCCCGCGATCTATCGTAGAAACGCTAGAACTAATAGTGGCTGATACTGCCGGACTTCTCCCTAAGCCTTTTCTCACTCCCTACACAGTTTTCGGCCATTATTATTGTTTGTGTCACGAGCTCCCGCCAACAACGGCTATTGTGTTACACGTATACATTGTGCTACACGTATACATTATTCTTATAGACTAGAGATAATTTATATGGCAAAACAACGTTTGCTGGGTCAGCAATAACATATAAAGATTTTTAGAGGCGCAACCAAGTTCGCCGGGTATACATTGTGTTACACGTATACACTATCCTTATAGACTAGAGATAGTTTATATGGCAAAACAACGTTTGCTGGGTCAGCTATAACATATAAAGATTTTCAGAGGCGCAACAAAGTTCGCCGGGTATACATTGTGTTACACGTATACACTATCCTTATAGACTAGAGATAATTTATATGGCAAAACAACGTTTGCTGGGTCAGCTATAACATATAAAGATTTTTAGAGGCGCAACAAAGTTCGCCGAGTATAGCTAGTACACTAATAAATTTGAATTATTACAATAAGAATAACGAGAAACGATTTCACTCCCCTGTAATAATTTTGAGGTAGTTTAACGCTGCACTGATACGAAACGTAAGTTTCCATATAACGAACTTCCTGTTTCCCCCGATGATAAGGAATGATACATTTGCGTGATGATAGGAAACTGAGCTGCATAGTCTACATCTTCACCTACATCTACTTGATTGCTGTGCGATTCATAATTCAAATAGCGCGTGTGAAAAATGAACACCTAATCTTCCAGTGCGAGCTTACTTATCGCGATGGTAATTTCTCCCTAAGTAAGTGAGAGGCAAAAAAATATTTTGGCATTCAGAAGAGCAAATAGAGACTGAAATTTTCAGAAAAGACTTCGCCGCAGCAAGAAACGCCTTTGTTTTGATGATTGACAAATCGCTTATCATATCCGTGATATTTTCTCCGCTATTTCGTGATAGTACAGAACGAGTTACTCTTCTCTGAATTTTTTCAGTGTACTTCACGAATCCTATCTGATAATCATCTCATACCACGCGGCTCTACTCCAGAAGAGGACAGACAGGCGTAGTAGATCTGTTGCCCCTTCTAAGTTCTCTGACAATAAAATGCAATATTTCGTGCGCCTTCCGCTCAATATTTTCGAAGGTTTCAATTTAGGTCGTGCGTGATTGTAATCTCTGGGTATTCAGTTGAATCGACAACCTTTACATTCATGTGATTTAATGTGTAGCCGAAATTTCATAAAAAGATTTCGTTTAGTGAAAAACACGTTTCTTTTAATGAGTCCCATCTGAATCTACTTATTACATCGGTGACGTTCCGTCCGCTACTACACAAAACGAGTTGCTCATCTTTTAACTTTTGTGATGTATTCCAAAAGACGTATCTGGTACATATTGCACATTGCACAACAATTTATTTTTAAGAAAACGGTTATGCGTAGAGTAAGAAGCAGCTTCTTCTATAGATTTGTTATGCCAATAAAACACAGTATTCGCTTTATTTGGCTTACTAAACTTCTTATGTGATCTTTTCAATCTAAGTTGTTCCCAACAATAATCTGCAGAGTGAAAATTGGCCATGGATCACACTTTTTATTGTTCATGGAGGGTTTCCATTTCTCTCAATAATTTTGTACTTCTTTTTGATATACTATCGATCTCACTAGACCATAAAGAACGGCATGATCTGTGAGGACTGTCCTAAATCATTTACATATCCGTAGGTCCGTAAAGTGTGTACCATAGTCCCTTGGGGGACACCAGATGTAGTTTCATTCTCACGAGATGTTCCCTACACTGTGGTGTGACCCTTCTGGCGGGAACTCACGAACTGAGTTGCATGACTGCGACGATATTCCATGGGTTTACAAGTTAGTTAGAAGCTGCTAGCTGAGAACGGTTCAAAAAGTCTTCATGAAATTTATGAAAATGGAATCAACTTTAGTCCCCTGTCCATAATACTAATTAATTCGTACGAATGGTGACGTAGCTGTTTTTTACAAGAACGACATTTTACGTATCCAAGACAATAGACCGTTTTCTTCGAAATATTTCATAATGTGTTAATCGACTGTTTATTGTAAAACGTTTTATACGTAATGAATAAAATCACACGACACTTGTATGATAATCTGTAATGGTTTGTATAGAATGTTACACAAGAATCGTGTGTTTTTAAATCATAATTCCGCATAATTCGTCATAACACTTGAACACATGTTCGAAAATTGTATCAGATGGCTTTATAATCTCTGGAGTTTCTTCTGTTTCATCTGTTGCGTATTAGTGTGATCGGCAAGACTTTCGTGCTCGTAAACGGTTGTATACGGTTGCTAAAAATTGAGCTATTGTGTCGGGAATACAAACCACACATATTTTTAAAAAATGAATGTACTTTATACATTGCATGAGTGAAAAAAAAACACCATTAGGTATCCAAGAGAAAGAATTTCACAAATTGAGGGAGTCAATAACGCGGGATCCACCTCTGGCCCTTATGCGAGATGTTATTCGGCTTAACTTTATTGATGGAGTGTTGGGTATCCTGCTAAGGATATCATGCCAAATTCAGACCAATTGTCGCGCTATATTGTCAAGATCCCGAGATGATTGGAGGGTCCTGCTCATAATGCTCCAAACGTTCTAAATTGGGGAGAAATCTGGCGTCCTTCTTTCCCAAGGTAGAGTTGGTAAGCACAAAGTCAAACAGTAGAAACTCGCGCCGTGTGCGGAAAGGCATTATATAAGCCCAGGAGAGTCTGCCATGAAGGGCGACAAAACGGGTCGTAGAACATCGATGGCGTATCGCTGTGCTGTAAGGGTGCCGTGGATCACAAAAAAGGGCTCTGCTATGGAAAGATTGGCGGGCCGTGTGGTGGACGACATACAGTTTAGTATCCCACTGCTGTCCAGGGCGTCTCCAGACATATGTTCGCTGGTCACTGATGCTCAGATCGAAGCGGGACTCGTCACTGAAGACAGTTATAGCCCCGACAGGGAGATTCCAGGCCGAATAGGTGTCTGAAGATGCCCCGGACGAAGGTGGGATACCAACCTGAATGTCGAACGCCATACTGTTCGACAACTATGAGTGATGGTTTGCGATGCCATTTCTTTTGGCTGTCATCCGCAGCACCCATACAGCACAACGGTACGTCGACGATATTCTAATGCCAGTTTTGTTTTCCGCCTTGGCAAATCAGCTTTGGCTTACATTCCAGCAAGATAATGCCCGTATGCATACAGCGAGAGTTTCTACCGTCTACCTTCGTGATTGCCAAACTCTACGTTGGCCATGAAGGCCGCCAGATCTCTTCCCAAGCGAAAAACGTTTGGAGCATTGCGGACAGGGCCCTCTGACCAGCTAGGGATTTTGACTATCTAACGCGCCAGTTACGTAGAAACTGGCTCACACTACCTCAGGAGGAACCTGAACAACTGTATCAATCATTGCCAAGCCGAATAACTGATTGCATAAATTCTAGAGGTAGACAACCACTTTATTGTCTTGCTCAATTTGTGATACTCTTTCTCTTGAACAATTATTCTGAAGTTATAAACATCTGTTTCTCTATGGATTTACATCCACCAACCTCCACCAAATCGGATAATTCCTTCGCGGTTTTTTTCTTTTTCTTTTTTTTTTTTTTGAGTGCACCTGAATGCATGTATGTGACACATCTCCTCCTAAATATTGGACTGATTTCAGCCGTAGTTAGTACAGATATCACTTATTGTCTGGAGATAATCGCTGTAAGGGTAAGAATGAACTGCCTAACAAAGGGGTGGTTATTAGGGTGGAAAAAATAATGTAGCCAACGATGCGCGAATATCCATATTTTTTTCATCCATTATTTGAGAATGAGAGCCCTCAGTGATTTGCAAAAAACACATTGTTTCAAAACTTTTAGGAAACCTGTTCTCGCTGACAACCTCCACAAAACGGTGAAAGGAACAACGTTTATCGCTTACTACGTTTTCGCTATTCGAGCAGTAAAACTGCCGCATGAAGCCTGACGTTTTACTTAGTTATTTATTAAATAGTAATTATATTCTCGACACATTTCGCAGACAGTATTCACGTACTCCACTGAATGTATCAGTAAAATTATATCATTGTACGACACGTAGTTCAGGACATGCGACGTCAGAAACACTGAGGTACTTGAAAAACTGCCGAATCATGCATGACGTTTTAATTTATTGCTTCTTAGTCACTAAAGCTATTAGCAACACATTTGCAGGCAGTATCCACGTATATCGTGTACGTACAATGATACGTAGTTGTACGACACATAGTTCAGAAGCTACGACGTCGTAAACACTGAGCTGTGTGAAATTCGCCAGAGATACAGGTGAAATATGCCTACTAATACGTGTGAAATACTTTAGATACATTTGACATGTGTGTATGTTGCAAGGCTGCAGGTGGACTGTTCATCTTAAAGCACTGGAACGATTTCAACCAAATATGGTACGCATTTTAATTACCATCTGGTAAGAAAAACTGTAGCGTTGAGAACGACCAACTCCTACTGGGGAGGGGGTGATAAAGTGGAGAAGGAAGGAGAAAGGTGGAGATAGGGAAAGGGAGGGAAGGAAGAGATGGACAAAGAGAGGAAGGAGGACGAGGAAATGGTCAGAAGGAGTGTGAGGGGTAAATGTATAGAGACTGGGGAGAGAAGGAGAGGGATAGAGAAATGTAAGAGGAGGATATGGACAGAAAGAGGGTAAAAGAGCAGATTGACAGAGAAAAGGGGGGGAAATGTTGAGAGAGGAACAGGAGGGAGGTGGAGGTGAACAGCGAGAGGGGAGCAGGGGAAAGACAGAGAGAGGGAGAGGAGAAGATGGACAAAAAGAGGGGGGAGGAGGAGATAGAGGAGGGAGGGGTAGTTGGACAGAGGGGAGAGGGACAGATGGGCAGAAGTGGGACGAGTAGATGAACTGGGAGAGGAGGGGAAGAACAGATAGACAGAGGGATAGGTAGAAAGACATGGACAGAGGAAGGGGCAGGACAAAAAGGACATAGAGTAGGGGGGGGAGGCGAATGGAGAAGGCGGGCAGAGAGAAAGGATGGAGGAGATGGACAGAGGGAGAAGAAAGGTGGAGATGGACTAACAGAAGACATGATTAAATACACACCCGACCAACGCCGACTCCTCAACTAGTGAGTACATAATCTGCACCAAAAACAGTATATTCCCTTATTAAGTAGTTTGACATACTTGGCTATACCAGGGAGATCCACTTTTACACTCTTCATGTTTCCGTTGTCCTCGATATATCCTGATTATTTACTACATCTTCTACAGTATAAAAATTCCAGAAAATTGTGTTTAATAACTCTGCTTTAGCGGTACTATAATTTGTGACACTATTATCGCCACATCGCTGAATGTGCATTTAGATATATGCAATTGTACGACACTGATTCTCTTCACTCACATGTAGGTAACAATCGACCAGATCGTCTCGAGATTTCGAGACAGTGTTTCTTTTCGGAAATCGTTGCAAGCATTTCGGTCTGAAGTCCGCACCAAATTTCGAGATTCCATTAACCAGTGTCAAACATTGGACTTTTGCCATTTTTTAAAACAGCGCATTCTTTTACGCTGCTTCTACAATAACGTTCTAAACTGTTTTGTGTACCGTAGGGAATCTGTTCTGCCTCTAATTAATTTACTTGGTAATTCTTTTTATTTAAGTTACATATGGGCAACGGTTATGCACTTAATTTGGAAGGAACAGAGAGCATTTCCTAGAAACATATTGTAGAATGTGACTTTCAGTGTTTTATTTTCTGCACACATACTCCCTTAGCGGAGAGTGGTAACACTTTTTAGTGTAGTAGCGCCAGACTCGGAGCCAGCCAGTTCACATCATGGTGACGAATGGAAATTTTGTAGTAAGTATGTAGCTCGGGAAAGGAGGACGGTGGTGGCGGATGATTCCTGATCCACAGACTCTGTGGTCATTTCCTGTGTCAAATCTTGTGTCTCACAGAGTGAATCCATGGCTCACTGACGAAGGTGACGACCCATCAGTCGTATAGACATATTGTACTCCGGGGCTCCCTTGCAGCATTTGAAAGATATGTGGAGATAATGAGCATTCTTTTTACTCCACTAGTCGTTAATAAACATTACACTCCATAAGCAATAATCAGCTTAACCCGATTGACGGGTGGTGGTGAATGCCTCCCAATCCACAGACTGTGTGGTGACGTCCGGTGTTAAATCTTGGTGTCTCACAGAGTGAATCCAGGCGTCACTGTTGAAGGTGACCCATCAGTTGTTTGTCCATGTTATACTCCGGAGCTCCCTTGCAAGCGTTTGATAGAAATGTGGCGGTAAGGGGCACTCATTTTACACCAATAATCATTAATAACCACAACACGACTTTATGCTCTATTAGCAATCATGACAGTAGCCCATCTGACTGGTAATTGACTGTGTAGCGATGTCCTGTATTAATTCTTGAATCTCTCTGACTGGATACAGGCATGATCGTTGAAAATGACCCTGGAACCGTAATATACTCCGTAGTTCCTTTGGAAGCGATCAAAAGATATGTCGCTATCGTCGAGCTTAGTTTCGCTTCTATAATCATCAATAACCACGACTCAACGTTTCACTTCATAGCCTGGACGCCAGTGTTTTAGTGAACGAGGCGGTCTTGGCTAAGTTCAATAGAAGCCAATACATTGTATTTGTTCCCGAGGAAATTCGAGAGCGATGTTTTTGTGCCACAATTTCCCATTGTCTTTGAACTGTATTTCAGTTTTGTTATTGTGGTGATTATCGGCGAGAGTTGCTAGCAGCCAGTTGGAGGCGGTGTCTAAAACTGCAGTGCCTCTTCTGGGCTTGTCACCGTATCGGTTGGACGCTAGAAGACTGGAAAACGATGGCCTGGTCAGATGAGTCCCTATTTTATGTTGGTAACAGTTGATGGCAGGGATCGGGTGTAGCGCAGACCCCATAAAACCATGGACCCGTCAACAAGGTACTGTGTAAGCTTGTGGTGGCTCCACAACGTGTGGGCTGTCTTTACATGGAATGAAATGGATCCTCTGTCCAACTGAACTGATTATTGACTGGAAATCGTTATGTTTGGCTGTTTAATTTGCAGCCCAACAACAATGAAGTTTTTGTGGCTAACAGTGCGCCATGTCAGCGGTTCACAATTGCTCGCGATTGGTTTGAAGAACATTCTGGACAATTCAAGCGAATGATGTGGCCAACCAGATCACACGACGTGAAACCCATCCAAACCTGTGGGACATAATTGAGAAGTCAGTTCGTGCACAAAATCCTGATCCGGGAACACTTCCGCAGAATGGCACAGTATTTTTGCACGAGACTTCCAACGAATTGTTGAGTCCATGCTACGTCGAGTTGTTGCACTACACCGGGCAGAATGAAGTTCGACATGAAATTAGAAGGTATCGCATAACTTCTGTTACCTCAGTGTAAACAGACGTGAGTAATTCCTACCCACCACCTTTTGCACCTCACTATAACAAAAATTCTTCTACGGAATAGAAGGAGTAGTCAAGAAAAACCTTTTTCAGTTTGTTTTGTGTGTCAGACTTTTATATCAATGAGAAAGTTGTCAAAAATTTTAGTTGGAGCTATCTTGGGCTCATACATCAGTATCTACAATAGAGCAGGATTCTTTTGGCAGTTCTCAGCAGGTTTTTCCCCGTTATTGGCACTCATTCTTTCAGGATGTTTCTTGCAGCAGATACATAATAGATTCTAATGCTGCTTATAGTGGTGTACTACAGTTTTTCTAATACATAATACAATATGAGAATGCGGAAGAGTCTTGCACTGCGATGTGTTGACTCCCGAATGGAGAACGGTAAAATTCTATCGCAACTAAGGCCGTATCAGCGGACGGATCAGTACAGCTCCTAACGACGTCTCTTGTTACCTTGAACGCGTGAATTGTTTCCTGGAAACAATTTGCTCCTTGTGGAAGTCACAGCGATTATGCCAATGATACAGTAGATGCAGTGCTTTTAATTTCGTAGCCCTACAACCACATACATATTCCGCAGTCCACTATACGGTGCATGGCGGAGGGTACCTTGTACCAGTACTAGCCATCCCCCTCCCTGTTCAAAGCGCAAATACAACGAGGGATAAACGATTGTATATGCATCCGCACTAGCCGCAATTTCATCGTGTATTCGCGGTCCTTACGCGCATTGTACCTGGAATCAGCCGCAAATACCAGTTTCCTAAATTTCCTCAGTAGTGTTTTGCGAGAAGAATGTCGTCTTTTCTGCCAGACATTCCGATTTGAGTTCACGAAGCATCTTCATAAGAGTCGCGTGTTGTTCTAATCTACCGGTAACAAATCTGGCAGCACGCCTCTGACTCGTTTCTATATCTTTCTTTAATCTGACCCAATGGGGATCCCAAAAACTCGAGTAGTACTCAAGAATGGCTCGCACTAGTGTTCTATATGTGGTCTCTATTACACGTTCGTTACGCTTCCTAGAATTCTCCCAGTAAACTGAAATCAACCTTTCTTCTTCCCTAAAACCGACTTACGTGCTCATTCGATTTCATGTCTCCTTGCAGCGTTACCTCTAGATATTTAATTGAGATGATTGTGTCAAGCAACATAGCGCTAGTACTGTGTTCTACAATACAGGATTGTTTTCCTTTTAGCGTTCTCGCTTCCCGCGCCCGGGTTCCCGGGTTCGATTCCCGGCGGGGTCAGGGATTTTCTCTGCCTCGTGATGACTGGGTGTTGTGTGCTGTCCTTAGGTTAGTTAAGTTTAAGTAGTTCTAAGTTCTAGGGGGCTGATGACCATCGATGTTAAGTCCCATAGTGCTCAGAGCCATTTGAGCCATTTTTTTTTTGTTTTTTTTTGTTTTCCTTTCTCTTCTGGATTAGCTTTCATTTTCCTACATTCAGAGCAATCTGCCACTCATTACACCAAATAAAAAGTCTAAGTCATCGTGTATAGCCCTACAGACACTCAAGGGTGACAATTTACCAGCCCGCATCTCGTGGTCGTGCGGTAGCGTTCTCGCTTCCCACGCCCGGGTTCCCGGGTTCGATTCCCGGCGGGGTCAGGGATTTTCTCTGCCTCGTGACGGCTGGGTGTTGTGTGCTGTCCTTAGGTTAGTTATGTTTAAGTAGTTCTAAGTTATAGGGGACTTATGACCACAGCAGTTGAGTCCCATAGTGCTCAGAGCCATTTGAACCATTTTTTGACAATTTACCACACACTACAGCGAGAACAGGAAATAGTCGCAGACTGTTGCTCACCTTATACGTCGATTTGTTTATATGTGTAGAAAATAAGAGTGTCCTATGACATTTCCCCGACGACTGGTACTGGATTCTATTACTTCAGAAATATTCGAACCACACGCATATCTGGAAATCTATTCCGTAAGCTCGTACGTGCATTAACAATCTCCAGTGCGTTACTGTGTCCAAAGGTTCTGTTTTTGCGTTTAACTGCAGGAATTCTTTGCAAATCATTGAGTGTAATCACTGCTATATTTAGTGTTACGCTGTCGGTTACCCCTTCTCTGCCTAAACTGGATCCAACATTAATGGAACGTATCATTATCAAGATATCTTTTACGGAAATTAATCTTCAAAAGCTTCTCAGAATAGCATATCGAGGGACCCCATGTGCTTTACTTTCATATTACATGGAAATGTTTATATTTCTCTGCGTGAAAAGTAGAAGGTGTGAAATCAACGCACCTGTACAAAGATTTTGAAATGAGGATGTGACTGGCAACTCCACTTAAACTAGGGACCATGACAGACATAAACTATTGCAAGAGATCAATTAATAATACCTCATGCATGCTCCCACTATAGTTCAGAGGCAATCGTTAGGCAATTGCAATTGAACGTAAAGTCAGTGGTTCAGTCACATTAATGTCATCACTTGTCAAAAGCTTGAATAACCACCTATTGCAGCGCGGATCGCTGCGAGATGTGCGTGAAGAGAGTCAGTGAGGTTCTGGAAGGTACGTGGAAGGTATGTGGAAGGTATGTGGAGGCATGACGACCCCAGTGCCGTGGCCAGTTGCCCTAGGTATCTCGGCTGAGGATACAGCCTACATCTTCTTGAATGGGTTTAAATCCCGGGTGTTCAGTGGCCAGGGGAGTATGGTAAACTCATCCTGGTGCTCTTGGAACCGCGCACACACACTGAAATCTGTGTGTCACGTTGCGTTGTCCTACTGGTAGTATCGTCATGCTGTGGAAAAACAAACTGCATGGTCCCCAGTGATAAGATACATACATGTCCTGAAACATTTTGAAGTTCAGAATGAGGAGATCACATAGGAATACACGAAAAACATTGCCCAGAACGAAACGCTCCCTCCTGCGGTCGGGTCCCTTGCGACGATTGCTGCAGGGTGTCTGCTATCAGTCCGATGGGGCATAAAACGTGATTTATTTGAGAAGGTATTTATCGTCCATGTTTCACTTCCATACAAGGCTACATTCCATACAAATACTTTCAGAAACGACTTCCTGACACTTAAATCTGTACTCGATGTTAACATTCTCTTCTTCAGAAACGCTTTCCTTGCCATTGCCAGTCTACATTTTGCATCCTCTCTACTTCGACCATCATCAGTTATTTTGCTCCCCAAATAGCAAACCTCCTTTACTACTTTAAGTGTCTCATTTCCTAATCTAATTCCCTCAGCATCACCCGAGGTAACTCGACTACATTCCATTATCGTCGTTTTGCTTTTGTTGATGTTAATCTTATATCCTCCTTTCAAGACACTGTCCATTCCGTTTAACTGCTCTTCCAAGCCCTTTGCTGTCTCTGACAGAATTACAGTGCTGAAGATTAGATGGGTAGATCACATAACTAATGAGGAGGTATTGAATACAGTTGGGGAGAAGAGGAGTTTGTGGCACAACTTGACTAGAAGAAGGGATCGGTTGGTAGATGTTCTGAGGCATCAAGGGATCACCAATTTACTACTGGAGGGCGGCGTGGAGGGAAAAATCGTAGAGGGAGACCAAGAGATGAATACACTAAGCAGATTCAGAAGGATGTAGGGTGCAGTAGGTACTAGGAGATGAAGAAACTTGCACAGGATAGAGTAGCATGGAGAGCTGCATCAAACCAGTCTCTGGACTGAGGACCACAACAACAACAACATTTGAGAAGGTCACCTGTCGCCGTTCAGTGAACGTCAAATTGCGGTACTGGCGTGTAAATTCCAGTCTTTGTCACCAATGAACTGCAGTCAGCATGGGTGCATGAACCAGGGTTCTACTGTGGAAGCCCGTACGCAGCAACGTTCTCCGAACGGTCTGCGAGGAGACACTGTTGGTAGCCCCTAGGTTTATCTGGCTGGTCAGTTGCTCAACAGTTGCACTCTATGTTCACCAGTACACATCTGTGCAGCCGTCGTTCACCCATGTCATATGTGACCTCCTGTGCAGTGCAGTTGCTTCGGCACCGGTTTTGGACTGCACCGTTTTGGCGTGCACTGTATACTTTAACCACTGAGCTACGCGAACATTTTACAGGCTTAGCCGTTTCGGAAATGGCTTTACCCTTGGCCTGATAACCAATGATCATATGCTTGTGGATGCGAGACAAAATGCTCTGTTTCCGCAATACGACAACGATTGTACTTTTTTCCGCTTCGTCCCCCTCAGCCCGACACAATTTATATACCATCCACTGTTAGTGCTGCCATCTGACGTCTGTAACTGGTGATAGCAAGTTGACGTCGCATGTAGGCGACGATCACATTAATGTGACTGCGTAGTTTCTCCGTCCTGTTAGACTTCGTGTGGACACATTCCAGCATGCACAGTAGATGTAGATGTAGATGTAGATGAGCAAGTAGATAGTGTCGGAAGATCCATGCGGCTTTTCGCGGATGATGCTGTAGTATACAGAGAAGTTGCAGCATTAGAAAATTTCAGCGAAATGCAGGAAGATCTGCAGCGGATAGGCACTTGGTGCAGGGAGTGGCAACTGACCCTTAACATAGACAAATGTAATATATTCCGAATACATAGAAAGAAAGAACCTTTATTGCATGATTATGTGATAGCGGAACAAACACTCGTAACAGTTACTTCTGTAAAATATCTGGGAGTATGCGTACGGAACGATTTGAAGTGGAATGATCATATAAAATTAATTGTTGGTAATGCGGGTGTCAGGTTGAGATTCATTGAGAGAGTCCTTAGAAAATGTAGTCCATCAACAAAGGAGGTGGCTTGCAAAACACTCGTTCGACCTATACTTAAGTATTGCTCATCAGTGTTGGATCCATGCCAGGTCGGGTTGACAGAGGAGATAGAGAAGATCCAAACAAGAGCGGCGCGTTTCGTCACAGGGTTATTTGGTAAGCGTGATGGCGTTACGGAGATGTTTAGCAAACTCAAGTGGCAGACTCTGAAAGAGAGGCGCTCTGCATCGCGGTGTAGCTTGCTGTCCAGGTTTCGAGAGGGTGCGTTTCTGGATAAGGTGTCGAATATATTGCTTCCCCCTACTTATACCTCCCGAGGAGATCACGAATGTAAAATTAGAGAGATTCCAGCGCGCAAGGAGGCTTTCCGGGAGTCGTTCTTCCCCCGAACCATACGCGACTGGAACTGGAAAGGGAGGTAATGACAGTGGCACGTAAATTGCCCTCCGCCACACACCGTTGGGTGGCTTGCGGAGTATAAATATAGATGTAGACGTAGACTACTAGTCGAAAAACGTAGCAGGCAGGACAGTCGGGGTCCCCTAGTCGTCTTTTCACTGTGATGGAGGTACTCGTTTTTTAGAAAGCGCCCACCTTACAGCGGCCTTCAGGGTGCTTCGGCGTCACGGAGGTGCAAGTTGCCCAGCTGAAACACGTGCACTCGTTTATCACCTCGTGTCGGAGTATCTCACAGATCGAAGGAATTTTTGCACAGCTTAGCAGTCTGCCAGAAGCCGGCCGATATGGCCGAGCGGTTCTAGGCGCTTCAGTCTGGAACCCTACGACCACTACGGTCGCAGGTTCGAACCCTGTCTCTGGCATGGATGTGTGTGATGTCCTTATGTTAGTTAGGTTTAAGTAGTTCTAGGTTCTAGGGGACTGATGACAAGTCCCATAGTGCTGAAACCATTTTTTGAAGTCTCCCAAACTGGCACGAAACTACACTATATAACGATGTTTGATATGTAGATAAAAGACCCATCACCAGGCAACCATTTTGCAACACGTCTCAAGTAATTCATCAGATTGCACGGGAATTCCGAGCGATCAACCGGTGCGATCTGCGATTGGGCCAGATACACGTGCGACCAGCGGACAGCAGGTTGCTGCGACCCGTCACTCGTGTGTTGAGGGCTCTTCGAAAGACGTCATAAATGTGATATACCTGCACCCAAAGAGTCAGTAGGTTCGTGTTAGCGCAGTTGGCAGTGTGCAGAGCCCTGCTGTGGGTACGTGTCAGACGGCGACAGCCTGCGTACGACGCCATTAAGACTGCGACCTTCGTATAGCTCAACTGACAATGCAGGTGCGCGCGAGACGCTAGCGGACGAATGACCAAGTTGGCGCATGGTAATCGGATCACTGAGTTGTATTCCGGACGAGTGCTGCTGCTGTCATTCCTGCGCTTTCAAGCGTTAGACATTTTTTTCACAAGTGAGACAGTGCGATGCATTATTTATTCTGCAGGAAAATATTTTGTAAGCGAAATGTTCGCAGTTGTCGTTTGCACATTCCACCACGACAAAAGGTGCTGTCTGAGGCTTTTCTCGCCTTAATAACTGCTTCAGTGGTTCATTGGCGTCACGTCGGATAATGTTGTGAAAGCTGAATAACATTTTAACGAGTCAGTTGCTTCTCGTCTTCAGTTGCTCACTGACGTGTTGCTACAATGGCTCGCCATTATATGCGTGACTCGCTAGAAAAACTCCGATTGCCCATCCGTGTTGAATAGTTGGATTCGTCGGTTTGCGGCCAATAATGCCTTGGTACCGTCAGTGCTGGTTCCCATGTGACGCTAAGTTGAAATCACATGTCTCTACTAATCAGATCGTTACTTATTCGTATTTAGACAGTTTCCTTAATGATGAGTCCCAATACGTGGAGGTGGAGGAAAGGACCTTTGTCTTTCCATAGTTCCTGCTATGTCTGCTGACAAGAAAGTGTTCAGCAACAACAGGCTTTTCTGGCTGACCTAATATACTGTGACGTCTACGTTCAGCGCATCTATCTATCTTTAACAGTTTGGCCAATGCATGATTTCCCACATTGGCATGGGATTAGTTATATTCCCGCTCTCTTCAGAACTAGGCTGCCTTTAAAAGAACCAAGCGTCGTTTGCACTCGCGCTGGAGGCCGGAAGAGCTTATTTGATGTCTTTTTGAGCAGCCCTCCAATCTTAAGAGACATGTCACGAGCATAGGGTACAAAAGCGATTCTCGTGGAGTTCTCTGTTTCTTCTGGCTGCTCTAGAGCTTCCGTGCGAGCGGGTTGAAATGCATTTCGAATCTGTTTATCGGAGTACCCGGAGATCGAAGATGGCTAAGCTCTGCTGATAAGCTCCCTGGATCTGAGATAGCTCTAGCTCTAGGAGCGAGAGCCTGTAATACACCACTGCGATGAGTTCGATGATGGCAGCTCGAAGCTCGTAGATACAGGGCACTGTGAACTGGTTTACGGAACACACTGCGACCCAGGCAATTGCCTTCTTTCCTCGTCTCAATTTTTCTGCACATCCATGGTTAATCAAATGCACGGATGGAGGGAGTTACAGTGTTCCAGAAATGCAGGAAGCTTTGCTGTCCCATGTGGCCACACTACAAATGTGTCAGTTACACAGATCCAGAAACATCCAGGTTTCAAAATGGCTCTGAGCACTATGGGACTTAACTTCTGAGGTCATCAGTCCCCTAGAACTTAGAACTACTTAAACCTAACTATCCTAAGGACACCACACACATCCATGCCCGAGGCAGGATTCGAACCTGCGACCGTAGCAGTCCCGCGGCTCCGGACTGTAGCGCCTAGAACCGCACGGCCACCGCGGCCGGCTTTATTTTTACAGCTTCCGGCGCGTTCCTTTTCGAATGACCCTAACATGACAACAGTGCATTCTAGAGTACAATACTTGCTCACTGTAGAAAAATGGTTCAAATGGCTCTGAGCACTGTGGGACTTAACAGCTGAGGTCATCAGTGCCCTAGAACTTAGAACTACTGAAACATAACTAAGGACATCACACACATCCATGCCAGAGGCAGGATTCGAACCTACGACCGTAGCGGTCTCGCAGTTCCGGACTGAAGCGCCTAGAACCGCTCGGCCACCACGTCCGGCATCTATGGAAGACTTCGAGGAAGGAGCACTGCAGTCGACGGTTTTGAAACCTGGGTGGCGCTACAGTCTGGAATCGTGTGACCACTACGCTCGCAGGTTCGAATCCTGCCTCTCTCATGGATGTGTGTGATATCCTTAGGTTAGTTAGGTTTAAGTAGTTCTAAGTTCTAGGGGACTGATGACCTCAGATGTTAAGTCCCATAGTGCTCAGAACCACTTGAACCACTTTTTTTCTTCAATAGAATGATTAGCTACTACGGGAGACCCATAGTCAAGTTGCCCAATATATTAGTCGTTAAATAAAAATTAAGTCGAAGTGAGCACGTATTTGAAAAGATTTTAGTTGTCTTTCTCCAGCTTAGATGATATAAGTTGTAGTGAATCCACCAGAGGTATGAACAAAGAGACTACATGGAAACTCACTTACTCGTCTGCTGGTTCAAGGGAAAATTCCTCATTCTCTGTTTAAAATCTGAGTTTCTAGTATGGTGTTCGCATATTCCTGCCAAACGGCTCAGAAGAGATGCCAGATATTCTGCTAGGTAATAAGTTGGAGTTCCTTAATACTGTGTCTGTTTTGTTATCAAGAGATACAGAGCATTATTCTATCATTATTTCCCACAAGGGAAACTCCCTATCGCACGCAACCCCCCCCCCCCCCCTTTCAGATTTAGTGGTAAGAGGACCCAATGGACAGCCCGTCAAAAACTGAACAAAGATCAACCATCAAGACATGAAGAAGGAAAATGGAAACAGCGAAGGACAAATAGTGCAATACAGGGGAGCGCCAGATAGCCATGGCGTCGTGGTTGACGGGTCACGATGCTGGATTGCCACGCCGGCGAGCCGTGTTGTAACCTCCTTCCTGCCAAAAAAGTTTTTTTTTGTTTGTTTTCGCTTTTCGCTGTATTCATATTTGCTCCCGGGTCGTGGTGTAACGTCCGTTTGCAACAGCGAGGTGTAAGGAAGGGACCTTTAATGACAGTTGATTCTGCACAACTACTCTATTAGCAGCCGAAAGGAAGTGGCTTTCGAATGGGAACCTTAAACTTTTGATCACAAGGCGACAAGTCAACCGAATCCTCCACCGGAAAGCACGTCTGGTGTGTCATACACGGCATTGGTTCAAATGGTTCAAATGGCTCTGAGCACTATGGGACTCAACTGCTGAGGTCATTAGTCCCCTAGAACTTAGAACTAGTTAAACCTAACTAACCTAAGGACATCACAAACGTCCATGCCCGAGGCGGATTCGAACCTGCGACCGTAGCGGTCTTGCGGTTCCAGACTGCAGCGCCTTTAACCGCACGGCCACTTCGGCCGGCTATACACGGCATTAGTGACAGTTCGTGTCTCATATGATAAGAACCTCTTATCGATGCTCCTAATTTGTACGCTTGGTAAGTGAATGAGATACGCCTCCTTGTCCGATCTAGGTGTCCGTATCAATGTGAATGTGATCCCTCCGAAGAAAATGATGAAAACGTAATAGTTTTTCATATAAGCTGCAACAAATGAACGCAACAGTTTCACAATCACACAGTTTCTCTCCTCAGGCAAAACATACGTTTTTTTTAATGTTTATGGAGTTGGGTTCCGTTTTGGAAGTTCTTACTCTTGAATACCTTTGTTGTAACGTAGTTCGCACTCCTTAATATGTTGTTTTAATTTGTGTGAGACGTCTCGCCTGCTCTCACCATTCATCACGCCTACTTGAAACGGCAATGTATTCTCAACACGTGACTCATAGTATGACAACTGCCAAGACTACAGAAAATGAACACACATTTCAATGAGCGAACGCACAGTTCATAATGTTGTCAAAAAAAAAAAAAAAATAATTGGCGTGAGGAAGTTTCGAGCCCGGATCGTCCACTTTACAATACAACACCGTGACTACTGATCCATGACACCACGACTCTATAGTTGTGCTCAATAATACCTTCGCTAAGCTTGGATCTTCCACTGTTTTTATTTTGCTTTTTTTTCACAGTTCAGTACAACCTCTTCCTGTTTTCACGCTTGATTTGTGTTCAGTTTTTGACGGTCTATCCACTGGGCTACCTTACCACTAAACGAGAGGGGGGGGGGGGCGGGGGGAGTGCGATGTGGAGTTTCCCTTGTCAGTGCAATGGTTCCCGGGGGACACGCAACACGGAGATCATTTGAGCTGCAGTTCGTTGTAGTGGATGAGGCAGCTCAAAATCTTTGAGTCCGCTACACTTACCGGTCATCGATATTATGCGACTGTACTCCTTCCACATAGACGTCTTTTCAGGAGTGCATCGGCCCTGTCCTCACTTTTATGGTGGGTGAAAACACCCAACCACATCGAACAGCGCAGGTGGACGAGCACTTGGAACGAGAGGATATTCGGCAAATGGACTGGCTTGCCCGTTTCCCCGATTTAAATCCCATCGAGCAGGTGTGGGATGCGGCGGGGAAAAGAAACGCAGCTCGTGCACACCCACCAAAGACCATCCAGCATTTGTCAACCACTCTGTTGGAGTAATGGAACACCCTACAACAAGAACTTGTGGATAGCATGGGAGCGCATTGCAGAGTGTGCATTGCCGTCCATGGTTTTCACACACCCTATTAAGAACCATTTCTCGGTTTTTGTGATGTCCAGAGGACATTCATAAATTGCGGTGACTTCAGTGTAATTATTGTCTTTCAATAATAATCTGCTCGTCTCAATGCGTGATTCTTTCAGTTACCCTCTGTGCTACATCGTTACAGTTCTTTCTACACTACTGGCCATTAAAATTGCTACACCAAGAAGAAAAGCAGATGATAAACGGGTATTCATTGGACAAATATATTACACTAGAACTGACATGTGATTACATTTTCACGCAATTTGGGTGCATAGATCCTGATAAATCAGTACCCAGAGCAACCACCTCTGGCCGTAATAATGGCCTTGATACGCCTGGGCATTGAGTCAAACAGAGCTTGGATGGCGTGTACAGGCACAGCTGCCCATGCAGCTCCAACACGATACCACAGTTCATCAAGAGTAGTGACTCGCATATTGTGACGAGCCAGTTGCTCGGTCACCATTGACCAGACGTTTTCAGTTGGTGAGAAATCTGGAGAATGTGCTGGCCAGGGCAGCAGTCGAACATTTTCTGTATCCAGAAAGGCCCGTACAGGACCTGCAACGTGCGGTCGTGCATTGTCCTGCTGAAATGTAGGGTTTCGCAGGGATCGAATGAAGGGTAGAGCCACGGGTCGTAACACATCTGAAATGCAACGTCCACTGTTCAAAGTGCCGTCAGTGCGAACAAGAGGTGACCGAGACGTGTAACCAATGGCACCCCATACCATCACGCCGGGTGATACGCCAGTATGGGCGTCGACGAATACCCGCTTCCAATGTGCGTTCACCGCGATGTCGCCAAACACGGATGCGACCATCATGATGCTGTAAACAGAACCTGGATTCATCTGAAAAAATGACGTTTTGCCATTCTTGCACCTAGGTTTGTCGTTGAGTACACCATCGCAGGCGCTCCTGTCTGTGTTGCAGCGTCAAGGGTAACCGCAGCCATGGTCTCCGAGCTGATAGTCCATGCTGCTGCAAACGTCGTCGAACTGTTCGTGCAGATGGTTGTTGTCTTGCAAACGTCCCCATCTGTTGACTCAGGGATCGAGACGTGGCTGCACGATCCGTTACAGCCATGCAGATAAGATGCCTGTCATCTCGACTGCTAGTGATACGAGGCCGTTGGGATCTAGCACGGCGTTTCGTATTACCCTCCTGAACCCACCGATTCCATATTCTGCTAACAGTCATTGGACCTCGACCAACGCGATCATCTATGTCGCGATACGGTAAATCGCAATCGCGGTAGGCTACAATCGGACCTTTATCAAAGTCGGAAACGTGATGGTACGTATTTCTCCTTCTTACACGAGGCATCACAACAACGCTTCACCAGGCAACTCCGGTCAACTGCTGTTTGTGTATAAGAAATCGGTTGGAAACTTTCCTGATGTCAGCACGTTGTAGGTGTCACCACCGGCGCCAACCTTGTCTGAATACTCTGAAAAGCTGATCATTTGCATATGACAGCATCTTCTTCCTGTCGGTTAAATTTCGCGTCTGTAGCACGTCATCTTCGTGGAGTAGCAATTTTAATGGCCAGTAGTGTACTGCAGGGAACTGACATGCTTTGAGATTAGAAAATAGTACACCGATAATGGCTAGGTACTAGCCAAAATGTGGATTTGCCAAATGAAACCTGGAAACAAGGACGACTAGTTGCTGTTCTCTATCATTTATAAATCAGATCACCGAGGCTGAGTGCACCCACGTTAGTAATGGTAGGTAACCAGAGAAAAAGATGCAGCTGAGGATTTTTTCAGCCTCGACGAGGCTACGCAGGATGACTTGTCCAGCCCTCGTCCAACCACCGCTTGCAATGACCTCGACTTGAGCGAGCCACCATACAGTAACCTTTCTTTCCTTGTGGGCCTTCCAGTCGTCTCGACACTGAGGCCTTCCAGCGTGGTCCTCAGCAAATAGTTTACACAGCCGGCGAGTGCGTGCGTCCGCGACGGCGCCTGTCGCCTCCCAGCCACCGCATTCCTCTGCCAAGATTTGGATGACCGTCACGTTCTGCTGCGAGCGCGTGCGTGTCCAGCCGACGCGCAGAGACACCCTAGCAGGACGTGACGTTCCACAGGGGGCTCTCTGCCGGTGCTACACCTTCAGCACGCTCCGTGTCCACCACTGGCACAACTCCTCTTAATTTACACCTACATTTTCTACTTCTCATTCCATTAAGGACTGCATATTCCTCTTCTCCAGAACTTCATCTTTTTTCTTCTTCTCGCCTTCTTTTCTTCCGAGATCTTCTGTATTCTCCTCTCTGTCTGCTCCGCTGGTGACTCTGTACACTTCTCCTGTATCCTCGCCTGTCAATGTCTCTAGCGTATTGGTCGGTGTGTACTTGATACGCGACTTTTCCTTTCCTTACACCTTCATCCCCAGTTCCGACCAGTCCTGGAGTTCAACAACCCACCTGGTTTTTGTCTTTCCTCCTGTCCTCCCTGTTGTTTTCCATACTCTTTTCACCATTCTATCTACATTAATCCTGATTACATGTCCAACAAAACTTGCTCTTTACTGCTTGATTTCTCCAGATATTGTCGTCATTTTCCGGTATATTACTTCCATAGGTCTTCGCTTACATGTCTCATCACGTTCATGTCCTCAGTGTTTTTCTCTTTTCGCTCTCTAGTTGTTCTGTACCATTTCTTCATAGTTGATCGTCTCAGCCGCATATATTATTTTGTAGTGCCTGATCTTCGCACCTGTAGATATATTCTTTTTTTGTACATGTATCTGGTCATACAGAATGCCGACTTCCTCTTGCTCTCTATTATTCCCTCAATACTCCTTCTATACATGATTCTATGATGGTGTTACTAATTGCCGGCCGGAGTGGCCGAGCGGTTAAAGGCGCTACAGTCTGGAACCGCACGACCGCTACGGTCGCAGGTTCGAATCATGCCTCGGGCATGGATGTGTGTGATGTCCTTAGGTTAGTTAGGTTTAAGTAGTTCTAAGTTCTAGGGACTTATGGCCACAGCAGTTGAGTCCCATAGTGCTCAGAGCCATTTGAACCATTTTTTTGTTACTAATTTTCAGCACTGGTGGAGAAGGGAAAATTTATCAGTCTGAGGTAAGGGACTCTGAGCCGGAAACGACCTAGTCGAAAGTTGGAGGCAAAAATCATTCTGGAATACATGTACCAGTGCTGTTGTTGGTAAGGTAATAGGGTAGGCAACTTCCAGTATTGGCAGTATGGATCAAAACAAGAAAAAAGTGTCTAGTGAGCATGGGCTCTAAACTACATTCCTTATGAACTATGGCCACTTGATCAATAGAAGAGATATTTTTCACCATTGGGAAGATGAACCTGTGCTCAGGTATACATTTTAGAGCCCATATTTACTGAACATTTTTTCCTGTTTTGGTCGATACTACCACCGCTGAAAGTTGCCTGCCATAAAATCTTAGCAACATCAGTACCAGTACCCGTGTTCCACTGTCAGAGGTATCAGAACGTTTTTCGCTTATTAAGTTTCTGGACCAGGATCGCTTAGACTGATATCTTTACCCTTCTCCATCATCCCTGAAAGTAACATCACCATGGAATCACCCTCCGTATTCTCACTAGGGGTGTTAAAACTTGTTCCCACCTTTTTCACGGTGTCTTCCGGTGTTTTCCCATCCCCGATGGTATTCAACGTCTTTGTCTTGTAGGCAGTCTTCGGACCCACCCTTTTGGCTATCTTGCTCAGATTAGCGAATTGTTTCTTTGCGTCCTCTTCCGCCTCACTATCGCCATGTAGTCCGCAAGGGCTGGGCAGTCCACTTGGGACATATCGCCCTTTTTGTCTTCCGCGTGCGTCCATTTTCTCGTTTATTTGTCTCTGTCCAGTGGTATGCTGAACAAAACAGGTGACAAACCATGTCCCTGTTTGACACTGGACTTGATCTTAAACTCTCCGACAGCGCTCCTCTGAATCTCACCTTTGCCTTTGTTTTTGTCATAATTTCTTTTATTAGTTCTCGTGTAGATGGTCAAATGGCTCTGAGCACTATGGGACTTAACATCTGAGGTCATCACTCCCTTAGAACTTAGAACCACTTAAACCTAACTAACCTAAAGACATCACATACATCCATGCCGGATGCAGGATTCGAACCTGCGACCGTAGCAGTCCAGCGGTGCCGGACTGAAGCGCCTAGAACCACTCGGCCACAGCGGCCGGCCTCTCGTGTAGTGCTGTCTACATCTATATACACTGATGGTCATTGAAATTGCAGCACGTGGGACCACAGTAAAGAGCGAAATATTGATTACTGTGTGTACAGCCCCAGTTGTCCGTCGCAACGCGGATCCCTGCAAATTAACATGTTTCATCTTTCCGTCGCTCATAATGACGTCATGTTCCACTCCCAACCGTTCTAGCCAAAAACACGTACCACCATATGAATGTTGAACTGGTGGACCAAAGTCCAATCGCACTACGAAGCCCGTGCGATGACGCAGCATAATCCAGCATTCTTTCAATAGCCAGTCAACAAGCCTGTGTGACAGGCGACGTGACTCTGCCTACCGCGTCTGCCTTGCAGAGAAAACACACGTGATTTTCGCTCTCTTGTAACTGTAGCTCTGCTCAGTCTTCTGCTCTTGAGTGTAGCTTCTGCTGCAGGACAGATGCTACAGCGCGTCCTGTAACTTTCAATTGTCTTTGGCTCTTTTATCCCGCATTCACCCTAAGTTCGGTTAGATTAGATTAACTGGCTAGTTACATATCTCACAGATAATTTGGACGATTCTTTTATCGAAATTATGTGTAAAAGTCACTGCACGTAATATGTGTAGTGTAACGGTCCGACTACATCCGCCGTACATGAGCTCTTTGTATTCCTCTTGTGTAAGGCTGTAACGCTAGGTTGATTAAGTAAAAAGTTTTCTGAGTGATCGAATAGGGGCTGCAAGTGGGGGGAAATCATTTCATTAATTGTTTCGAAAATATGTTTCAAAGTCGGTAATGAGCCGCCACGCAGTATTTCAACTCAGGGGACTCATTACCGGGATGGAGGAGGTGTGAGCGGTGGAGGCGATTTAACAAAATGGCCCGGCCAGCACAGGATATACAGAAGCTGCAGCCGAGCTAGAAGAAGAATCGAAATAAAATTTGCTAACGCCAGCTTTGCATTCTATCCATTCCTGCCAGAAGTCGATCTTATTGTAAGGGGCGAACAAAAAGTTCCCTTTCGACAGCCGTACAGTCCAGAATCGGTATGCCAATCAGTCAATATCGCCGTGAACAATGAAGCGATCATCCCACAAAGACACCTTGTTGCAGATAACAGTTGGGTAAAATACAGTGTCCTGCTGCATGAAGAAGTCCGAATTGGCTGCTGCACGTCCTCGTCCAGTGGGAATCGTAGAGCTTTCAAGGCGTTTTTCTAGGGGACCGAATAAGTGATAATCGCTTACGGGGAGATCAAGACTATAGGGCGGGTACTCGCGTGTCTCCCGTTTGAGTTGAGGTTGGTCTTCCAAAGCGACCGGCGTCTTGTGTCGAAAAGCGACCAACATGAAGCTTAGTGCACTATTCCACAACGATGGTTTTCGGTAGACATGATACTCAACACGCATTCTTCATTCTGTTTGGAAGAATATGGTAATAACATCGGCATATTTCACGTTTCCGCCTTTAGCGCACACACGTCGGAATGACATGAATGCTACAGTAACCCACTGCCTATATGTCTGTGATACCGGCATTGGAGTCACGCTATGTTGCATACACGCTGCAGCCACGCCCTCAAAGGAAACTTTTTGATTGCCCCGTATATATGCGCTACGCGAGGATGATCGGTATTGCATTTAATGATGATTACATCAAATTTAAAGATAATATAGTTGGACACTACGAAACGCAGGTAATTAACTACGGTTTTGGAATGTACGCTGCAGTTATTTTATTCAAGAAATTTATCGTTTTTCTTGGTATAGTCAAGATTTGATTGACTTTGTAATAACTTCTTATTTATTACACACAGCGCAGCTTTTCTTTTGTATTTAATGAATGTTACGACAAATGGAGAGTGATTATTATTCCTTGACTGTAGTGGATTCCTGTTTGCATTTTTACACGCTTGGGATGGCGGAATTTTTGTTATAGTAGAAAGTAGGAGAATTCGCATCATATGAAAATTTAGTGCCCCAGTGAGATAACTACTGAATCCGTTGCTGAAATCAGGAATTATCATCTTACGCCACTTTTATGGATGATGCATGCGGGAAGTGAGCGCTGGGGAGGCTCGACTTCTCTCAGTTACACCAGTTCTTTCAGGCTATAAATAAGATATTATCGAATATTTTTGTCGCTGCATATTGAATCCCTTCTGAGCCACTGACAGCTTTAATAATAGGTAATAGATGTCGTTTTTTTTCCTCTAGTTTCGCAGGTATTCTAATCAAATTATTATAGAGATTATTTATAACAAATTGCGTTAGCGAATATATGGTAAATTAAAACACTTGACTACTTGAAAAGGTACTACAACATGTTGTTGTTGTTGTTGTTGTGGTCTTCAGTCAAGAGACTGGTTTGATGCAGCTCTCCATGCTACTGTATCCTGTGCAAGCTTCTTCATCTCCAAGTATCTACTGCAACTTACCCTTCATGTTGCCCTTAAATACTAAATTGGTGATCCCTTGATTCCTCAGAACATGTCCGACCGACCGATCTCTTCTTCTAGTCACGTTGTGCCACAAATTCCTCTTCTTCCCGATTCTATTCAGCACCTCCTCATTAGTTACGTGATCTACCCATCTAATCTTCAGCATTCTTCTGTAGCACCACATTTCGAAAGCTTCTATTTTATTCCTGTCTAAACTATTTATTGTCCATGTTTCACTTCCGTACATGGCTACTCTCCATATAAATATTTTCAGAAACGACTTCCTGACACCTAAATCTATACTCGATGTTAACAAACTTCTCTTATTCAGAAACGCTTTCCTTGCCATTGCCGGTCTACATTTTATATCCTCTCTACTTAGACCATCATCAGTTATTTTGCTCCCCAAATAGCAAAACTCATCTACTACTTTAAGTGTCTCATTTCCTAATCTAATTCCCTCGGCATCACCTGATTTAATTCGACTACATTCCATTATCCTCGTTTTGCTTTTGTTGATGTTCATCTTATATCCTCATTTCAAGACATTGTCCATTCCGTTCAACTGCTCTTCCAGGTACTTTGCTGTCTCTGACAGAATTACAATGTCATTGGCAAAACTCAAAGTTTTTATTTCTTCTCCATGGATTTTTATTCCTACTCCGAATTTTTCTTTTGTTTCCTTTACTACTTGCTCAATATACAAATTGAATAACATCGGGGATAGGCTACAATCCTGTCTCACTCCCTTCCCAACCACTGCTTCCCTTTCATACCCCTCGACCCTTAAACTGCCTTCTGGTTCCTGTACAAATTGTAAATAGCCTTTCGCTCCCTGTATTTTACCCCTGCCCCCTTCAGAATTTGAAAGAGAGTATTCCAGTCAACATTGTCAAAATCTTTCCCTAAGTCTACAAATGCCATAAACGTAGATTTGCCTTTCCTTAATCTATCTTGTAAGATAAATCTTGGGGGCAGTATTGCCTCACGTGTTCCAACATATCTACTGAATCCGAACTGATCTTCCCCGACGTCTGCCAATTTTTCCAATCATCTGTAAAGAATTCGTGTTAGTATTATTAAACTGATAGTTCGGCAATTTTCACACCAGTCAACACTTGCTTTCTTTGGGGTTGGAATTATTATATTCCTCTTGAAGCCTGAGGGTATATCGCCCGTCTCATACATCTTGCTCACCAGGTTGTAGAGTTTTGTCATGGTTGGCTCTCCCAAGGCTATCAGTAGTTCTAATGGAATGTTGTCTACTCCCGGGGCCTTGTTTCGACTACAACACGACGGCATTAAAAACCACATATTCTCCTTATTGACATATCACTTTTCCTTTCGATTGTCTTCTAACATTACCACTCACATATGGTACATCTCTACACAACTTGGAAAGGCACACTTTTTTGGTCGTCAGTCTTCTGACTGCTTTGATGCGGCCCGCCACGAATTCCTCTCCTGTGCCATGCTCTTCATCTCACAGTAGCACTTGCAACCTACGTCCTCAATTATTTGCTGTCTGTCCAATCTCTCTCTTCATGTACAGTTTTTGCCCTCTGCAGATCCCTCTAGTACCATGGAAGTCATTCCCTAACGTGTTAACAGATGTCCTATCACACTGTCTCTTCTCCTTGTCAGTATTTTCCACATATTCCTTTCCTCTCCGTGCCGAACCTCCTCTTTCGCCACCTTCTCAGCTTACCTAATTTTCAACTTTCGTCTGTAGCACAAAATCTCAAATGCATCGATTCTCTTCCGTTCCGGTTTTCCCGCAGTCCATGTTTCACTACCATACGATGCTCCAGACGTACATTGTCAGTAAATTCTTCCTCAAATTAATGCCGGTGTTTGATACTAGTAGACTTCTCTTCGCCAGGAATGCCCTTTTTGTCAGTGCTAATTTGCTTTTGATGTTCTCCACTTCTCCGTCCGTCACTGATTATTTTGCTGCCTGGGTATCAGAATTCCTTAACTTCATCTGTTTCATGATCATCGATTCTGGTGTTAAGTTTCTCGCTGATCTCATATCTGATACTTCTCATTGCTTTCGTGTTTCTTCGATTTATTCTCACTCCATACTCCGTACTCATCTGACTTCATTCCATTCAGCATATCATGTAACTCTTCTTCACTTTCACTCAGGACAGCAATGGCATCAGCGAATCGTATCATTGATATCCTTTCACATACAATTTTAATTCCGCTCCTGAACCTTCCTTTTATTTCCATCATTGCTTCTTTGATGCACAGATTGAACAGTAGGGGCGAAAGACTACATCCCTGTCTTACTTCCTTTTTAATACGAGCACTTCGTTCTTGGTCGTCCATTCTTATTATTCCCTCTTGGCTATTGTACATATCGTATACGACGCGTCTCTCCCTGTAGCTTACCCCTACTTTTCTCAGAATTGCCTATCTGGTGCCTTCACTTTTCCTAAGCCAAACTGATCGTCAACTAACGCGACCTCAATTTTCTTTCCCATTCTTCTCTATATTATTCTTGTCAGCAGCTTGGATGCGTGAGGTGTTAAGCTGATTGTGCGATAATTCTCGCACTTGTCGTAGGTTGTGTTCCAAAAATGAACAGCATAGAGACAGAATTGATGACACTTTCTGCAGGACCTGACCATCACTTTGCAGGACAATGCTCAAGCACGTACAGTGCGAGCTGTTACTGATTTGTTTGACTGATGGGGTGCTCAGTGCTATCCACCTACTGCACTCCTCTTACTTGAGCCCTCGTGAGTTCGACTCGGTTTCTAAACTGAAGGAAACACTTCACAGCATTCGCTTCAGAACTGCTACAAATTCGTCGGGCAATAGACCGCGCGGCTCGAACTGTCAACACAACTGGCACTGCTAAGAGTATGCTACGACTTCCACATCGCTGGCAATGGGTTATACACAATGCTGGTGACCTCTTTGAAGGCCAGTAAAACTTTGAAACAGGTACTACACTACTGGCCATTAAAATTGCTATACCACGAAGATGACGTGCTAAAGACGCGAAATTTTACCGACAGGAAGAAGATGCTGTGATATTCAAATGATTAGCTTTTCAGAGCATTCACGCCGGTGGCGACACCTACAACGTGCTGACATGAGAAAAGTTTCCAAACGATTTCTCATACACAAACAGCAATGACCGGCGTTGCCTGGTGAAACGTTGTTGGGATGCCTCGTGTAAGGAGGAGAAATGCGTACCATCACGTTTCCGACTTTGATAAAGGTCGGATTGTAGCCTATCGCGATTGCGGTTTTTCGTATCGCGACATTGCTGCTCGCGTTGGTCGAGATCCAATGACTGATAGCAGAATATGGAATGGATGGGTTCAGGAGTGTAATACGGAAAGCCAAGCTGCATCCCAACGCCCTCGTATCACTAGCAGTCGAGATGACAGGCATCTTATCTGCATGGCTGTAACGGATCGTGCAGCCACGTCTCGATCCCAGAGTCGGCAGATGGGGAAGTTTGCAAGACAACAACCATTCTGCACGAACAGTTCGGCTGCGTTTCCCCCTGACGTTGCATCACAAACAGGAGCGTCTGCGATGGTGTACTGAACGGCGAACCTGGGTGCAAGAATGGCAAAACGTCATTTTTTCGGATGAATCCAGGTTCTGTTTACAGCATCATGATGGTCGCATCCGCGACAGCGCAGTGAACGCACATTGCAAGCGTGTATTCTTCATCGCCATACTGGTGTATCACCTGGCGTGACTGTCTGGGGTGACATCGGTTACACGTCTCGGTCACCTCTTGTTCTCATTGACGGCACTTTGAACAGTGGACGTTACATTTCAGATGTGTTGCGACCACACGCCACCTACCCTTCATTCGATCCCTGCGAAACCCTTCATTTCAGCAGGATAATCCACGACCGCATGTTGCAAGTCCTGTACGGGCCTTTTTGGATACAGAAAATGTTCGCCTGCTGTCCTGGCCAGCACATTCTCCAGATCTCTCACCAATTGAAAACGTCTGGTCAATGGTGGCCGAGCAACTGGCTCGTCACAATACGCCAGTCACTCCTCTTGATGAACTGTGGTATCGTGTTGAAGCTGCATGGGCAGCTGTACGTGTACACGCCATCCAAGTTCTATTTGAATCAATGCCCAGGCGTATGAAGGCCGTTATTAAGACCAGAGGTGGTTGTTCTGGGTACTGATTTCTGAGGATCTATGCACCCAAATTGCGTGAAAATGTGGCACATATTAGTTCTTGTATAATATATTGTCCAATGAATACCCTTTTGTCATCTGCATTTCTTCTTGGTGTAGCAATATTAATGGCCAGTAGTGTATTTTGTACGAACTGTAAATAAATAGTTGCCAGTATTAAAGTTCCAACCCTCGTATGTATGCGAACTGACTTTTTACATAAATGTTCCACATAAAATTTTGTAAACGTAAGTAGACTCACCAAACGTTACATCTTCAGGATTACCAGAGAATGGCGCTACACCCGAAACAAGCTTGTAGCAAAAAAGAAGCATCACTAATTAAACTATTTGCAGTTTACCTGGAAGAGTGTTTACGAAACGTAATATTAATGACGTATCCTGTGTTGCGTGCCAGGCAGAAAATAAGGAGTATGCCATTATTCAACAATATAAGGGCTGCCTAGAGGTGAGGAAAAGTGTTCCAAGACACAATATTCTACCATATAGTGGGAAGAATAAACGATAAAATTTGTAGGCGAAATTTAGTACACTTCTGGTGTGTCGGACAAGGATATGGACGGGTGTGCCCCTGTACTTGTCGTCCTGGAGATTACAGCTTTGACCGTTGGGACCAGCGAGTTCAGTGGGCAAGGAGCGGCTCTCGTCGTGTGCAACCTGGTTCCGACGGGCGTCAGACCGAGCGAGGTGGCGCGGTGGTTAGCACACTGGACTCCCATTGGGGAGGACCGTGGTTAAAACCCGTATCCGGCCATCCTCATTTAAGTTTTCCATGCTTTCCCTCTACTACTTTACGCAAATGCTAGGATGTTTCCTTTTAAACGGCACGGCCGACTTCCTTTCCCATCCTTCTCTAATCCGATGGGACTCATGACTTCGCTGATTGGACCCATCCCCCAAATCAACTAACCATCAAATGTGCATCAGTGAATTGTGGTGTGTTAAATACGCCAAGATACAGGGTGGTCTATTGATCGCGACCGGGCCAAATATCTCACGAAATAAGGGTCAAACGAAAAAACTACAACGAACGAAACTTGTCTAGCTTGAAGGGGGAAACCAGATGGCGCTATGGTTGGCCCGCTAGATGGTGCTGCCGTAGGTCAAACGCATATCAACTGCGTGTTTTTAAAAATAGGAAGCCCCATTTTTTATTATATATTCCTGTAGTACGCAAAGGAATATGAATGTTTGAGTTGGACCACTTTTTTCGCTTTGTGATAGATGGCGCTATAATAGTCACAAACACATGGTTCACAATTTTAGACGACAGTTGGTAACAGGTAGGTTTTTTAACTTAAAATACAGAACGTAGGTACGTTTGAACATTTTATTTCGGTTGTTCCAATGTGATAGATGAACCTTTGTGAATTTATCATTTCTGAGAACGCATGTTGTTACAGCGTATTACCTGTAAATACCACTTTATTGCAATAAATGCTCAAAATGATGTCCGTCAACCTCAATGCATTTGGCTATACGTGTAACGACATTCCTCTCAACAGCGAGTAGTTCGCCTTCCGTCATATTCGCACATGCATTGACAATGCGCTGACGCCTATTGTCAGTCGTTGTCGGTGGATCACGATAGCAAATATTCTTCAACTTTCCCCACAAGAAAGAAATCTGGGGACGTCTGACCCGGTGAGTGCGGGCCGTGGTATGGTGCTTCGACGACCAATCCACCTGTCATGAAATACGCTATTCAATACGGCTTCAACCGCACCCGAGCTATGTGCCGGACATCCATCATGTTGGAAGTACATCGCTTTTCTGTCATGCAGCGAAACATCTTGTAGTAAAATCGGTAGAACATTACGTGGAAATCAGCATACATTGTACCATTTAGACTGCCACTGATAAAATGGGGGCCAATTATCCTTCCTCCCATAATGCCGCACCATACATTAACCCGCCAAGGTCGCTGATGTTCCACTTGTCGCAGCCATCGTGGGTTTTCCGTTGCCCAATAGTGCATATTATGCCGGTTTGCGTTTCCGCTGTTGGTGAATGACGTTTCGTCGCTAAATAGAACGCGTGCAAAAAAAATCTGTCATAGTCCCGTAATTTCTCTTGTGCCCAGTGGCAGAACTTTACACGACGTTCAAAGTCGTCGCCATGCAATTCCTGGTGCATTGAAATATGGTACGGGTGCGATCGATGTTGATGTAGCATTCTCAACACCGACGTTTTTGAGATTCCTGATTCCCACACAATTTGTCTGCTGCTGATGTGCATATTAGCCGCCACAGCAGCTAAAACACCTACTTGGGCATCATCATTTCTTGCACGTTGTGGTTGACGTTTAACATGTGGCTGAGCACTTCCTGTTTCCTTAAATAATGTAACTATCCTGCAAACGGTCCGGACACTTGGATGATGTCGTCCAGGATACCGAGCAGCATATATAGCACACGCCCGTTGGGCATTTTGATCACAATAGTCATACATCAACACGATACCGACCTTTTCAGTAATTGGTAAACGGTCCATTTTAACACGGGTAATGTATCACGAAGCAAATACCGTCCGCACTGGTGGAATGTTACGTGACACCACGTACTTATACGTTTGTGACTGTTACAGCGCCATGGTTTGATGATTATTTCGTGAGATATTTGGCCCGGTCACTATCAATGGACCACATGTATATTGAACAACTTGTTAGCAACCACAAGCAAGAGAGCAGAATTATCCGATGCCTACCTGGAGTCGTGACACTACTGGCATGCTTGGCATTTGTTTGAAATTATCTATGAAGACTGTCTAGTAAGTACTGTACTCAAAGACTATTAATTCTGCCCGGTGTTAGCTGGCCAGGAATCCATTTCCATTATGTCTTTCGGCGGCCCCTTTGCGGTTGTGTGTCTCAATCTGGAGGTTTCTGTATGGACCAAGCTAGTATTTTGCAATTTATTCTTGTACTTGAAATCATGGTTTGTTATTACTATTTGATACTAATGACTAATTTCTGTTTGTTGTAGACCTTATGGCCTTTCGTGGGGCGAGTTATTGTATTTAGCGAGTAACTAAAATAGTGTGCGCTCAGCTTAGAGGTATGCGTGTGTGCGTCGTGTGTGTGTGTGTGTGTGTGTGTGTGTGTGTGTGTGCGTGCGTGCTTGTATTTGCACACTCTTTTACTCCGTGTTGAGGAGCCCTTCGGGTTAGAGTTTTACAGTTTAACTGGCCATCTGCCATTTGGTGCGTATCCCAATTGCAGTGTCGATTATACTCTAAGAGACCCCAGTAATGATATACCTTGATTTTTTAAAATCTTGTTGGAATTATTATGTAATTATTCTTTGAATGACCATGTACATTGCTTCTAGTTATTGCTGGGAAGGTTAACTTGTAATGTTATGAGCTGGCCGCTTCATACTGAAGCTTTAATAGTTGAATTTTCAGTTGCTTCTTAAAGTATTACCGTGTACGTTAATTTTTATGAACCTTGTTTCAAAAATGTTCAAATGTGTGTGAAATCTTATGGCACTTAACTGTTAAGGTCGTCAATCCCTAAGCTTACACACTACTTAACCTAAATTATCCTAATGACAAACACACACACCCATGCCCGAGGGTGTGTGTGTTTGTCATTGACTTAAAAGTTTCAGTTTTGTACACCGCCAAGTAGCCATGGATCTCATTATGTGTGATAATTTCCAACTTGGTACGTCTACCCGTTCCTCAGAAAAAGGGTTCTTAACAGTCGGACAGACAGACGGACGAGAAAGCAATCCTATAAAGGGCCCCTTTTTACAGATTGAATCACGGAACCTTAAAAAAGGTAGCATAGTGTGTTACATTGCTTACTACGGTACTGACAATGTAAAATAATGAACTTTTTTTTCTCGAAGAAGTTATGTGTCTGCTTCCTGACCAAGTAGGGTGGATAAAAATTGTCACGAAATTTTAACCCTGGATAGCTGATGCCAGTAGAAACCAAAATTACTAATGTTGTGTAGGTCGACAACGCACCTACGGTGGGCGTCACACGCTCCAATTGGCCGTGGGATTGCCCTGGTGCCGTTCGCCGGTTGACGGGCAGCGCTGTGGTTGTCGGTTCACACATACCAAACGTCCCTCGCCCCGTCACTGCCCCAACGTGATAAGCACACGTGTCGAATAGGTCTTGCTGTTGGTCCTGCGGCCAATTGGAGAGTGTGGCGCCAAGTTTCCGCAGTTTAAAAATGGTGCGTTGTCGACCTGCACAACATTATTAATTTTGGTTCCTACTGGCATTAGCTATCCAGGTTTAAAATTTCGTGACTTAATTTTTCTCTGTCCTCTTCCGCGTCTGATCTGAAACACTGAAGTCTGGGGAAGTACTAGTAACTAGTGCACAGTACACTGGTGTACTGTCGGTTCATAGTATCCAGCGGGCACAATATTTCGGCGGTCTGTCATGTGGCACCTCACAGCCGGGGCGGTGGGAGTGACTACACCCACGCTACCTCTGCAGGGACGCCACGCTGGCCGTCTCCGGCCACAGTTGCCGACGGCATGTCCGGCCACAGCCGCTGACGTAGTCGTCTGTTCGCATCGCATACGGAGCAACTCGCGGCTGGAGGTGAGTCAGTTCTCAGCCCACCTGACGTGCCCACGTGTATTGTCACCAAAATATTATGCCACCTGGACACGACGAATCGGCACTACATTGGTAGACCGTTTGATTAGCTAATACGCTGGGAGAAACTGAAGACTCACAATGCCATGATGTGCTTCCTTCCGTATAGGAATCAAGTTGAAGTCACAAGGGCTTAAGCCCGGTGAATGTGGTGGGTCGTACAGCCCCACCGCTCGAAGAAATCAGCCACGACATATGTGCCCGGGCACTGTCCTGAAAAATGACGGACGAGTCCTGCAGAGAGTATCTCAGCGCCTTTGTCTAAGGCCCTAAGCTGTTCAGTTTTGGAGCACTGAATGCAACCAGCTAGTGACGACACTTCATGCTGGATCCGCCCACAATTTTGAAGGACAATCCCAGGGCGCATCTGACGCAAGTTGTTACCGATTTTTTTTTTAATCGATGGTGCTGAGAAGTGCTTGACCATTCGGCACACTCCCCGGATTTAAGTTCTTATGACTTCACATTGATTCACAAACTGAAGGAAGAAATTCATGGCAATTACTTAAGAGCTATTACAGAGATACGTCGGGCGACAGACCGCTCCACTCGGACTATGAACATAACTGGCGCTGCTAAGGGTTTTCTACAACATGTGCGCCACTGGCAACGGGCTATACACAAATGCTAGGGACTACTTTGAACGACAGTAAAGCTTTGAAACATGCATCTATTTTGCGTAAGCTGTAAATAATACTTACTACTAATTAAGTTGCAATCAAGATGGCCGCCTCAATTCATTCTCCTGACAAGTACGAATTGTTAGGCATTATTCTTTCCTGCAAGGAGGAGGGAATGGTGCAACAGAAAATCGTCGAACAATGAGCCGAGCGCATGGAGAAAACTTAATGAGTGATGATGATGTACGTCACTGGTGTCTACAATTTAAGTATCGGCGAACTGATATGAGCAATGAAGGCTGTCAATGACAGAAGTGTGTTGCTCACCCAACGGCTCCTTGAGAAAATTCAGTGGGATTTTTTTCTTCTCCCGCTACGCAGCCTGAACCATTGTCCAGTCTCCACCATCTTTTTCTTAAGAATTGGCTTGCAGGGCAGCGCTTTCAACTTGACTAGCAGCTTCTAGAGAACATAACGACCCACTTCAGTTCACTGGCGGAAACATTTTGTGAAGAGGGTGTTAGGAAGCACGAGCACGGGTACGACAATATCCTCAGTCGTTATGATGATTATGTCGAAACATAACCATAACTTTTAGTAATAAAATAATTTTTTTACGTAGACTTTTATTTATGACCTATGGAGTTTGAAAAAATAAAGGTCCTGCTATTTAGTTGCACTGCACATAATCACACGCAGCTGATGATGAAGATCTTTCCCCGTCCCTACAGTTCGTGAAGAGTGCGGTGCCATGCTATGTAATGTAATAAAGTGATAGCAACGAAAAGTCCCAAAGTGTGCAAGCACACGGGACGAACAAAAATGTGAAACATCGACAACACAATATATTACAATACCCAATTATATGTAGGAAAACCGTTGGCCTTCAAAACAGCTGTCAGTCGTCTCAGAATGGATAAATACAGGTTCTGTATTGTTTTAAGTAGAATATTATACCATGCCTTCTGAAAAATAGTGGCAAGTTAGAGGAACGATGGTGGAGGCAAATAGTGATCACGTACGCTTCCCTCTAAAGTACAGCGCAAAGACTCAACAATATTGAGATCTGGTGACTGTAGTGCCCAGGGAACATACAAAAATTCATCTCTGTGCTCACAAAGTCAGCCCTGGACGACGCGAGTGAGTGAACAGAGGCCCTGTCGTCTTCGCACACAGCATTACATTGGGGAACAAAACTGTACCATGAAATAGACTTGGGAACGAAGTCTTTCGTTACGGCACTTATATGTAAAACATTCTCGGTTTTCTTGCCGCGTCTGTTCGGGATAAAATCTCAAGATTTCGACGATTACCTCCATCGTCATCGTCAAGAGCAACTGACTGTCTTCACTGCTGCTGTGGTAGCCTTTTTTTTTTTTTATAGCCCGTGGACGGCTTCTGATTGGTGGGCTTGTGAGTGGTCGGCGATTACGAACTGTTGTCGCAGATGGTGTCAATGTGTGCGCCGGTGGCGCCACCGCTTCCGTCGGAACGTAAACCTTGGAAGGAACATCTCTGGTGCTTCTCTGCATCAAGCGCTCGTTTCCATGCACAGCTCAGATGGTGTCCGCTATCGCGATTAAAGTTCTTTTGGCTCATTCTTATTCCAACAGCCTCCTTAATTACGGAATCCCAGTACGTGCAGGCATGGGAGAGAATGTTTGTTTCATCGAGCAATATTTTATGTTTGTTCGTGAGGCTGTGTTCCGCAGATGCCGATGTCTCCAGTTGTCTATTTTTAATACGGTGTTCTGCACAGCGGTCGGAAACAGTACGAATGGTCTGACCTACATAATTGCTTCCACACTCACAGGGGATATTATAAACTCCAGGGACCTTGAGGCCGAGATTGTCCTTAACAGGGCGTATCCTCTCCTTAATTTTCTTAGGAGGACGAAAAATCGGTTTTATACCCCCTCTGCGCAGGGTTCTTCCTGTTTTGCTGGAAACAGCGCCACAAAAAGGAAGAACCGCAATAGGTGTTTCATCCTGTGAGTGTGCAGCATTTTCACGTGCCTTTTTTTTTTTTTTTTTTTGGATCGCTGCCTTTATATGGTGTGCACCATAGCCATTCTTTCGGAACACGTACTTCAGATGGTTAATCTCGGACCTTAAGTGGTCCTTGTCAGAAACAGTTTTTGCGCTACATACCAACGTGTTCAAAACGGCTCTCTTCTGACAAGGGAACCTCCCAATCGCACCCCCCTCAGATTTAGTTATAAGTTGGCACAGTGGATGGGCCTTGAAAAACTGAACACACATCAATCGAGAAAACAGGAAGAAGTTGTGTGCAACTATGAAAAAATAAGCAAAATATACAAAATGAGTAGTCCATGTGCAAGATATGCAAAATCAAGGCGAATATGACGTCAGGACCGCCGTGGTCCAGTGGTTAGCGTGAGTAGCTGCGGAGCGAGTGGTTCTTGGTTCAAGTCTTCCCTCAGCTGAAAATTTTACTTTCTTTTTTTTCGTAAAGTTATGATCTGTACGTTCGTTCATTGACGTCTCTGTTCACTGTAATAAATTTAGTGTCTGTGTTTTGCGACCGCACCGCTAAACCGTGCGATTAATAGACGAAAGGACGTGCCTCTCCAATGGGAACCGAAAACATTTGATTACAAGGTCATAGGTCAACCGATTCCTCCACAGGAAAACACGTCTGATATATTCTATACGACACTGGTGACGGCATGTGCGTCACATGACAGGAATATGTTGTCGACCCACCTAACTTTTACACTTGGCGAATGGGTAAAAAGATTCTTCTACCTTGCCCGATTTAGGTTTTCTTGTGGATGTGATAATCACTCCCAAAAAAGTGATGAAAACGTAAGAGTTTGTCACATAAACTGAAGATAAAAAATTAAATTTTTCAGGCGTGGGAACACTTGAACCTAGGACCTCTTCTTCCATAGCTGCTCTCGCTAACCACGGGACCGCGGCGCTCCTTACCTCACATTGTCCTTGATGTTGCCTATCTTCGCATGGACTACTCAGTTTGTATATTTTGCTTATTTTTTTCATAGTTCCACACAACTTCTTCCTGTTTTCTCGACTGATCTGTGTTCAGTTTTTCAAGGCCTATCCACTGTGCCAACTTATAGCTAAATCTGAGGGGGGTGCGACGGGGAGGTTCCCTTGTGAGTAGGATGATGAAAACAGAGCTTCCAGCGGAAGCGGTGGCGCCACCGGCGCACACATTGACACCGTCTGCGACAGCAGTACGTAATCGCCGACCAATCAGAAGCCGTTCACGGGCTATAAAAAATGGCTACCACAGCTGCAGTGAAGACAGTCAGTTGCTCTTGACGATGACGATCATCGAAAGCTTGAGATTTTATCCCGAACTGACGCCGCAAGCAAACCGAGAATGTTTTACATATGAAATACACTTTATCTTCCAATATGTCACATAATCACTGAAAGCAATGCCACCTTGCGGACTACGGTACAGGCCCATGTTATACCATGATATGGGTGCCCAAATCATCGCCGCGGAATCCCCGCCATGCCTCGTTCTTAGCAGCAAGCGGTCTACCTCGTATACTTCAGACGGCGTACTCCAGAAATAAACTCGGCCAGAAGTTAGAACACTGTGAAACAAGTCCCATCCGATGAAATTACTTTCTTCCATTGCTCCAGAGTCCACGTTTTATGGCTTCGACAGCACGTTTTAGTCACTTATGGGTGGTTTTGGAATTCCAGCTCGGTCTACAGTTTCATGGTTCTTGAGCTCCCGTTTTGTTTTGGTGCTGACAAGAAGTGCGAGTACAACATTCAGTTCTGCAGTGACTTTTGCAGTTGACGTCCTCTTATTTTTCGTCACACTCTGCTCAAATGAGCCACTCTCACGATCGCTCAACAAACACTTTCGTCCGCGTTGTAGCTTAGCGAATGACGTTTTCTTTGCATTCACTGTATGAAGTATAAATCTTCAATATGCTACCTCTTTAAACACCAAACACTTCGGCTACTTTGGTTACCGAAGAACCGGCAATACAAGCACCAACTATATGGCCACATTCGCATTCCCTTAGCTCCGACATAATGTGCAACTTCCCCTTTGGAAAATTTATAAATGACAGTGCTGGTAAACCTCACCGTTATTTGTTTTCCAAGCAGCTGAGCAAAACTAAAAGTACACAGACATTGCTCTCTTTACTTATTTTGATCTACAGTAAACTGACACACAATTTGTTTTGAGCGCAACGCAATCTGACTTTCAATAATCTCTACAAAGGAATGGCCCTGACTAAAACAATAACCTGTACCTTTCATGAATCACTCGGCTCACAAAAATCTTCGTTACTCGAACTACTGCAATACTGCCATCTAAATAAATGATTCTAACTACTGAAGGCACTAACTGCTGATAGGCAAAGTCAGCAAATGAAAGATTTTGATGGAGAATAAACAATGTATTTACCTCAATAGTGTTCAAAAGTCATAATATATTTATCAGTTCATGACATCCAGTCTTACAAATTTCCTTTTCCTGACGGACACACGTCCAGATCGTCCGCTCTCAAAACTCTGCCATATCTCTCCCCACATCCACCACTGCTGCCGGCTCACCTCAAACTGCACAAAGTTACGCGCTGTTCACATCCAATTGCCCAACACTACAATAGCGAATATTCCGACAATGTCAACCAGCCACAGATTGCACACAGCACAGTCAGTGATTTTCATACAGAGCGCTACCTGGCGTTACCAACATAAAAACTTAAACAGCCTACTTACAAATGCAGTCTCAATTATACAGAATACTGTTCTACCGCGACTGACACTTTCAACGTACGGAGGACACTGCACATGTGCCGTTCGTGGCCAAACATAACACCGGAACGTGCAGCCTCGGCTAGTATCTGCATTTATGTTCAAGCATGTTCTCGGGGTGTCTTCACGGTTTTGTCCAATCTTGTAGGCGGGTGATGATCAACCTCGGAGAGCTCTAGTTGCCCTACGCTGTCTGTCGTCCCCCGCTGACGCATTTGCTCGGCAGCTGTCGTTTCCCCTGGCTGGCGAGAAAATCTTGGCGCTGGGCGTGTTGGGGTCACGGGCGTGCGCGCCTGGGCGGCGGACCCGGCGATCGCAAGGTCGTGGGAGGCGCCGCTTTCTCCGGCGGAAGTGCGCCTGCGCCGGTGAGTCCGCTGTGCGGCGGAGCAGACGGAGCTGTCGCGCTAGACAGCGCCGCGACGGACGCGCTGGGGTGCGTTGTGAGGGCAGGGGAAGGCACGGCGAAACACTGTGCCAAGGCAGGCCGCGCTGCCGCGTCTGTCATCAGAGGAGACACAGCTGGACGGCACTGCCGCTTTGATGCGGTCAGGGACCTTTCCCTTAATTCCGAAATTCCGGTCTCTTTGGCGTGCTGCAAAGTGTCCTGGAAAAAGGTACAGCTGTGCTCAATCAGAAGGTTGTTATAGACCAGGGCTTCCCAACCTTTTCAGCTGCCGGACCCCTTCTTCAGTCGAAAATCCATGGCGGACCCCTAGTCAGTCAAGAGCACAGTAACTTCAAATTTCAGAGCTAAACCCATGGGAACTGAAAGCTTCTTAATGCAAGTGCCATGTTCCCAATGAACCCCCCCCCCCTACCCTTCCCACCGAAGTATCAAGTCTTTGGTTTAGAGACGAATGAAAACAACTAGAAATTAACGATCCAATTTGAATTTCCACTTTATCCAGACGCTTGCTAGTGGATTTACTCCATTTGTTCAACATACTATAGCCTGATTAAAATTACTTGGTAATTGAAATTTCACACGATGGAGCTGTCTTCCTCCAAGAGCAATCAACGTCACGTCCAAACTGTTCGCTGTTGACAAGCTGCCGCTTATGGTCTCTTCACTTCCACTATTTGGCTACCGTTGTGTAAGGAGCATGCATATTTCGTAACAGTCGTGTGTGTGTGTGTGTGTATGTGTGTGTGTGTGTGTGTAGTTTTTCGTGAAATCCGAAGAAAAATGTTCAAATGTATGTAAAGTCTTCCTTTGATCGTCCTCCCTCCTCATTCATTTCAACTGGAAACTTCCCTTGTTGTGAAGGCGATGGAGAAACTGCACCCTTCTTCAATGATCCTGACTTCAGCCACCGATTCATGTTAGAAGCAATAAACTGATCAAAAATCGACTTGTGAAACAGGTAGTGCACTGACAAAGCAAGTTTAACATTTAATGATGCCTGGAGCCGCATACGTGCCAGCGAGCGCTGTGATTGGTCGACAAAGCTTGCTCCGCGCATGCGTAAAAGGTTTCAGCGCACCTAGCGCCGTGAGCCTGGGCACAAATGACCCCCGTATTGTTGCGAAACAGTCGATCAGAGAAGCCGCATTCTCCGGCACCAAACTGTGTATGCGTTCTCACTTAGGAACCGGAAAGGCTACTTGCGAATACGACCTGAAGTAAAAGTACACATGTTTTTCACACTAAAAAAAATAGTAATGAATTTGATTTTCACATTTTTATTCAATAATTTTACTCATTATTTTACACGATTTGGTGAAAGGTGGCCGCGGACCCCCTAGAAAGAGCCGGCGGACCCCTAAGGAGTCCGCGGACCACACGTTGGGAAGCCCTGCATAGACACTGCAGTGCTTAACCAGGCGGGAGTTCGTATGCTCAGAAGGTCTTAGGATGAGGGCGAAGGGGGCGGGTGATGTGGAGGAACTGTCTGATGACGTCCTTCATTATTTTACAATTACTGAAGTTATTTTAAACTTACCTTTCCCAATACTGACTCTCTCCAATCTCCAATTCTGACTCCCCCCCTCGTTCCCCTCTCCTTCATTCATTTTGTAAGTAGGCTGTTCAGGTTTTTATGTTGGTAACGCCACGTAGCGCTCTGTATGAAAATCACTGGCTGTGCTGTGTGCAGTCTGTGGCTGGTTGGCATTGTTGGAATGTTCGCCATTGTAGTGTTGGGCAGTTGGCTGTTAACAGCGCGTAGCGTTGCGCAGTTGGAGGTGAGCCGCCAGCAGTGGTGGATGTAGGGAGAGAGAATTGGCGGAGTTTTGAGAGCGGATGATCTGGACATGTGTCCATCAGAGACAGTAAAGACTGGATCTCATGAACTCATATATATATTATGACTTTTGAACACTATTAAGGTAAATACGTTGTGCCTTATCAATATCTTTCATTTGCTTAGTATGCCTATCAGTAGTTAGCGCCTTCAGTAGTTTGAATCTTTTATGTAGCTGCACAGCAGTATTGCAGTAGTTCGAGTAACGAAGATTTATTGTTAGTCAGGGCCATTCTTTTGTAGGGATTATTAAAAGTCAGATTGCGTTGCGCTAAAAATATTGTGTGTCAGTTTAGTGTTGATCAGAGTAGGTAAAGAGCGAAATGTCTGAGTACGTTCAGTTCTGCTCAGCTGTTTGAAAATCAAATAATGTAAGAGGTTTATCAGCACAGTAATTCATTAATTTTTCCAAGGGGAAGTTTCAATTTCACCTCTTCCTCGTGTTTCCCTCCACCTCATTACCAACTTACTCTCCGTTGTCCTACTTTTCACCGTTCATTCGTCTCTGCCACTCCCCCACCTGTCCTCTTCCCCCTCAACTACTCACCATTTAGATTTTCAGCTCCATCACTACTCCTTCATTTCACTTACACTGTAAATAAATACATACACATTCCAGTCACATAAATACGACTGCCTATGTTCGTCGCCAGCATGCAACAACCACTTAAAGACGACAGGTAGCAACACTAGACGTGGAGGGTACATAAAGCGCATCCGGGGGGATGCGGAAAACGGTGCAGTCGTAGATGTAAAGCAGAAATGGAGCGATTTGTCTGGGTCCCGGCGGAGGTCCGAGTCCTCCCTCGGGCATGGGTGTGTCTGTTCGTCCTTAGGACAATTTAGGTTAAGTAGTGTATAAGCTTAGGGACTGATGACCTTAGCAGTTAAGCCCAAGAAGATTTCACACACATTTTTTCGATTTGTCTGGTGTCCAAAGGGGCGTGATAATTGACTTTCGGGCCAAGGGTGGAATCATTGCCGAAACAACTAAGTCTGTAAACTGTTCGTATACCATGCATGGCAAAATGACACCGTCCAAAACCGGCGCCGAGGCAACAGTGGTGCTCTAGGAGCCATACACGACATTGGTGAACGAGAGCTGCGCAGATGTGTACGGGTGAGTAGACGTACAACTGTTGAGGAACTGACTGCCCAGAATCAGGGCCCCAGACGAACCGAGAGGCTACTAACTTTGTCTCCCAACGACCGTTGAAGGAAAGTTGCAGCATATGGACCTCCGCAGCAGGCGCCCGCTTCATGCACCCACGCTAACTGCTGTACATCGGCGACGAAGTCTGGGATTTGTACGACGAAACCACAGCTGGACATCCACTGAGTGGCGACGGATGGCATTTTCAGGTGAATCACGTTTTGTGCTCCATCAGGCAGATGCCCGTTGTCGTGTACAGCGTGAAACGTCTTAAAGCAAACACCCTGCATGGGTCCAGGGCGGAAGAGGGAGCTTTATGGTCTGGGGAATGCTTTCGTGACATTCCCAGGGTGATATCGTCATTCTGGAAGGTACAACGGATAAACACAAGTATGCATCTATCTTTAGGGACCATGTCCACCCCTACATGGATTTCGGTTTTCTTCGGAACTATGGTATATACCAGCAGTACAATGCAACGTGTCACACAGATCGCAGTGTACGTCCGTCGTTTGAAGAGCACCAGGATGAGTTCACCATACTCCCCGGATTTAAACTCAATCGAGAGTAAAACTTTGAACATAGCTGCTAAGGTTCAGTGACCGTGTCAGAATTACATTGTAACAAATAAGCCCTCGGTCACAAATATTAAGTCAAAATTGACCTGGTTTCGACGCTACTATGAGCGTCGTCTTCAGAATTAGACTAACGGTACTAAAACATTAGGTATATAGTACATTAATAAAATTAAAGTTTGTACTGACTCGAAAAGATGCAGTACTTACAAGTCACATATTAAAAAAGATCTAAGCCGGAAAGGCGACGTTATGAACACTTGTGAGATGGCGAGCCGCTAAGGGCTGCTCGTACTGTGAACAAGGGTTGCAATAAGACTGAGGTGCCCACTTTAGAAAGTGTGGGCAAGTAAACATGGTGTTGCTACGAGCGCCATCTAGTAGCTGCAGAAACAACTAGGCTACTGTACATTCAAAATTAGACACATGAAATTGTGATGCAGCTGTTTCAGGCATAACGTAAGCATTAATAATAACAGGATGAAGTTACATATTTATCTCCTTTAAATAGAGATACATTTTGTAACGTAAAAACGTTAGTTATGACATACAAGAAAACAGCAAAGATGTGACAGGAAAACAACATTTCGGTAAACTGCATGAGGAAATGTAAATCAAAGATCAAGCAATGGCTTTATACAGTCAAAAAAGTTTTTATTTCGCAGCTGCAGCTGTTCGTTGAGAATGAGGCCATCATGACGAGTGAGATGTTTGAAAATCTCCAATTCCTCTAAGACATCTCACTCGTCATGATGGCCTCATTCTCAACGAACAGCTGCAGCTGCGAAATAAAAACTTTTTTGACTGTATAAAGCCATTGCTTGATCTTTGATTTACATTTCCTCATGCAGTTTACCGAAATGTTGTTTTCCTGTCACATCTTTGCTGCTTTCTTGTATGTCATAACTAACGTTTTTACGTTACAAAATGTATCTCTATTTAAAGCAGATAAATATGTACTTCATCCTGTTATTATTAATGCTTACGTTATGCCTGAATCAGCTGCATCACAATTTCATGTGTCTAATTTTGAATGTACAGTAGCCTAGTTGTTTCTGTGGCTACTAAATGGCGCTCGTAGCAACACCATGATTACTTGCCCACACTTTCTAAAGTGGGCACCTCAGTCTTATTGCAACCCTTGTTCACAGTACGAGCAGCCCTTAGCGGCTCGCCATCTCACAAGTGTTCATGACGTCGCCTTTCCGGCTTAGATCTTTTTTAATATGTGACTTGTAAGTACTGCATCTTTTCGAGTCAGTACAAACTTTAATTTTATTAATGTACTATATACCTAATGTTTTAGTACAGTTAGTCTAATTCTGAAGACGACGCTCATAGTAGTGTCGAAACCAGGTCAATTTTGACTTAATATTTGTGACCGAGGGCTTATTTGTTACAATGTCAACGAGAGTCTATGTGACCACCTCGATCGGGCTCTTCGCGCCACGGATCATCAGCCTAGAAATCTAGTGCAGCTCACCACGACACGGTTCCACATCCCTCTCGGTACCTTCCGCTGACTCTCTTCCCGCATGTCTAGCAGCGGTGTGCACTGCAAAAGGGGTTCTTCAGACTTTTGACAGTTAGTCACATTAATGTGGCTGGACAGTACAGTAACCTAATTAAATAACGTAATACACAACTGACGAATCACAGAGGAAGACAACATTTTTAGATCAAGGAGCAACAAAAGTTAGTTTTTAAGTTGGCAACACTACTCACACAAATGGTTTAAAATGGCTCTAACCACTATGGGACTTAACATCTGAGGTCATCAGTCCCCCCCTAGACTTAGAACTACTTAAACCTAAATAACCTAAGGACATCACACACACATCAATGCCCGAGGCAGGATTTGAACCTGCGACCGTAGCAGCAGCGCAGTCTACACTGAAGCGCCAAGAACCGCTCGGTCACAGCGGCCGGCTACTTACACAATACAGTGACTTGGTGATCCAGAAGGATACAAACGAACAGTAGTAGCGCTACAAGAAATGTATAGTTCTGCAAAGCAAAGTGGGATTAGGCCAGAAACAGCAGTGCCAAACGTGGGAATACCTCTAAAACACATAAGCAGGCGACGTTTCCTAATGTGACGAAAAATGGGACGTAAAATACACTATGTAGAATCACTTTTGTGGTGAACTGTTTTTCGTCCTAAAAAGCAAGCCAGTTTGTAAATATCTTTCATTACAGACCACTGACGATACGTTGTTTCAATAAAAGGAAACGCATTTGCTGGTAAGACACATATTTTCTTGTAGATGTAAAGAAATATTGAAGATACGTTCAGCCAAATGAAATCGTGGTTCAAATGGTTCATATGGCTCTCAGCACTATGGGACTTGAGGTCATCAGTCCCCTAGAACTTACAACTACTTAAACCTAACTAACCTAAGGACGCAGGAAGCGAACCTGCGACCGTGACGGTCGCTCGGTTTCAGACTGAAGCGCCTAGAACCGCTCGGCCACATTGGCCGGCGAAATCGTGGTCACGTTAATCAGTAAAACAATGCACTTGACAACAAACTAAAACATACATCATACATCATACATACATCATATATCAATAAAAGAAAAATGCACTGACAATTAAGAACATGTCCAGTCATCGCATGCTCGATAATTGCTTTTCATCTCCGAGGCATGCTTGAAACCAAGTTTCCCGCGTATTCAAGTGGAAGGTACCTACAAATGGGTCGAATTAGCGCTGGCAGATGTTTCAAAGTGAAAATCTTTTATCGTTGCAACTTCTGTTTGATGTAAGACCATACATTTTCAATGAGATTAGCGTCAGGCAACTGTGAGCAATCCAGTACCTGCACACCTTTCACCCGCTGTGGTACTTCGGATCATTGTCCTACTGCAGTATCCGATCTCATTTTTATCGATGAAGCAACGTTTGGCAGCCGGCATTAAACATCTTTGACAAACGCGACGCGTAAGCTGCATTCACGTCTCTTCTTTTGTATCTAATCTAGTGTTCAAAGTAAATTAATGCTTTAGGAACATTATATGAAGGACAAAGATAGCCTCTGTTGGGCTCTGAAAGAAGTATTTAGATATCTTTTACCTTCTGTGTGTTATGCCGACCATGCTCTTAGTCCACAGGCTGTACTTTCACAAATCGCAGTCAATATCGAAGACATAATGGGTGCAATATTGAAGTCAGACTTTAGCTGAGCTTCATATATACACCCACATGAATACTCTGAAATTAACATTTAATTCTTTGTCAGTGAACTCAGAGAACCACTTTGAGACTATTTACCACTCATTCCATTCTCTAATAGTATGCAGAGACAAAAAAGTACCTAAATCATTCCGTGTAAGCTATGATTTCTCTTGAATTCATTACGATAGTCATATCTTGCTATGTAGGTGAAAGTCAACAAAATGTATTCAATATTTTAAACATTTCGCGACCCTGTCAGCAACTGTATAAATATTAATTTTAATTTTAATAACCAACTGAGGCCGGTGGTGATTAAAATTAAAATGTATTCACGTCTGGAAGAGAAAGCTGATGATTGAAATTTCGTGAAAATATCTCGCCGCTACGACAAACGCCTTTGTTTTAACGATTGCCTCTTCGATTTGATTGTCTTATCTGTGACGCTCTCTCCCTTATTTCGCCATAATAGAAAACGAGCTTCCTTTCTTTCAACTTTTGCGATTTCCTCCGTCAGTTCTATTTGGAACGGATCCCATACCGTGCAGCAGTATTCCATAAGAGGACGGACAAGCAAAGCGTAGGTAATCCCTTTAATAGATTTGTTGCATCTACCACCAATAAAACGCAATCTGTTGTTTCGCCTTCTTCGTAATATATTTTGTGTGATAGTTCCAATCTAATTCCTCACAGTTCTAATCGCTATGTATGTAGTCGAACTGACATACTTTAGACCGAAATTTAACGGATTTCTTTTAGTACTCATAAGCATGACCTCACACATTTCAGTTTTTACAGTCAACTGCCACTTTTTGCACCATACGGATACATAAACCAACTGCAACTGCAAAATGATTTAGATGTGTCTATAGTGCGAAAAGTGGAACTGACTCTAATGGGGTCATGCATACGCGTTCTGAAAGAAATCCGTTAACTGTCGGTTATACTATAAACCATAGAAATCTGAAGCCTGTTAATTCTCCTAAATACATATCAATTACAGTTGTGAAGAACTTAAATTGAGAGCACTACACAGAAAATGTTGTGGGGCAGGCGATAAAAAGACTGCATGTTATTTATTGACAGGACACGAAGAAGAAGCAACAAATTCACTAAAGAGATTGCTTACACTATGCTTTCTGAGAATTTTTAACTTTTGCAGCATTTTACACTGTCGAAAGCTTTTACTAGGTCGGCAAATCCCATGAACGTGTCCTGATTTTTCTTAAGTCTTTCTTCCATTATCAGTCGCAACGTCAGAACTGTGTCTAGCCGGCCATTGTGGCCGAGTGGTTCTAGGCGCTTCAGTCCGGAACCGCGCGACCGCTACGGTCGCAGGTTCGTATCCTGCTTCGGGCATGGATGTGTGTGAAGTCCTTAGGTTAGTTAGGTTTAAGTAGTTCTAAGTTCTAGGGGACTTATGACCTTATATGTTAAGTCCCATAGTGCTCAGAGCCATTTGAACCATTTTTTGAACTGTGGCGCTTTTAATTCTACTAAAGCCAGACTGTAATTATGCAGTTAGTTTTGAGCTTCTGATGACTTTAGTAGAAGGTAAATGACAGCATCATCTGCAAACAGTCAAACAGTCCAAGACGGCTGGTTAACTAATCTTCTAAATCGTTAATGCAGACTTGCCATCAAATAATGCGGAAGACATAAAATTCCCTCAGACGTTTTAAAATCATCGTGGGGGAGGGGGGGGGGGGAGGGAGGGGAAATTGCCAAGTATTCATGTGGATATATATATATATATATATATATATATATATATATATATATATATATATATATATATAGCTCAGTTAAAGTCTGACTCTAATACTGCATATCCAAGTTGATTTGTACAATCTGTCACACTGATGACATACCATCAGCGATTTAGAAAAATATCATCCACACAGTTCCGAAGACAGCAAAATATGCACGTGAATGAAAAGGAAGATGGTGATCTGTTAAATGGAAATCAGTTTGGTTTTAGTAGAAGTAAAAGCACCAGAGACGCAGTTCTGACATTGCGACATTACGTTCATAGGTTTTGCCGACCGAGAAAATGCATTCGACAATGAAAAATGGTACAAAATATTCGAAATTCTCCGAAAAGTAGGTGTAAGCTATAAGGAAAGATGGTTAATATACAATGTCTACAAAAACCAAGTAGGAACAATAAGAATGAAAAATGAACGAAGTGCTTGGTTCTAACAGGGTGCAAGAGTGGGATACAGCCTTTCGCACCTGCTATTCAATCTGTACATCGAAAAATCAATAAAGTAAATAAAAGAAAGGTTCAGGAGGAGGACTGAGATTTAGGGTGAAAAGATGTGGATGATAAGGTTCGCTGATGACTTTGCTGTCCTCAGTGAAAGTCACGAGGACTTGCCGAAACTGTCGAATGGAATGAAGACTCTAATGGGCACACATCGTGATTGAGAGTAAATAGAAGAAAAACGAAAGTAAGGAGGAGAAGCAGTAATTGACATTGCCAATAAACTTAACATCCGAACTGAGAAACAAGAAGCGGACGAAGTGATGGAATCCTGATGCTTTGGAAGCAAAATAACATTTGACGGACATAGCGAGGAGGACATGAAAAGCAGACTAGTACAGGCAGAAAACGGAGCATTCCAGACCAAAAGAAGTCTACTAAACGTCGAGCACAGTTTGAGGAAGAAATTTCAGAGTATTTGCGTTTTGAGTAATCATTGTGCCGAGGTTATGAAAGCTGCAAAGACGAACTCTCGCTGGGCGCTGTCCAAGGGGGTGCTTTTACAGCAATAAAACGTCCCAACACTTTCTGCCCAGGGCACAGACACAAATGCTGCTCATGTGGGCTGCCACATTTTTCCTCACCCCACGTACTTCCCCAGCATGGAATCCCCGTGAATTCTTCCTCTTGCTTTGGATGACGAAACCATGGCGCGGCAGGAGCTTGCAATGTGACGAGGTGATCTTCGTGGTGGAACGTTTCCCGAATAGCCACAGCAAAGACATCGACAACCAATAAATGATATCCGCCAAGTCATCTATCACTGGGAAAAATGATATCGCATTGAAGGTTGAGTATACAGTGGGATCACACCATCACTAAGGTTCATGATCGCAGATTAATTTCCTTCAAGGCCTTAGTTACAATTATATGGGTAACCCTCGTTCAAAAATGAGATGTGGAAGATAAGGACCGCAGATAAGAAAGGAACAGAAATTCTTGAAGTTTAGACGGGTAGATCGGATAGCTGATGAATAGGTATTGATTCGAATCAGAGAAAAAATAAATTTGTGGCATCATTTAATTAAAAGATAAACGTAGGTTGGCAGGACGCATCCTGTGCAATCAAGGAATGGTTAATCTGGTGAGGGAGGCCCGTACTCAGGACTTAACAGGTGTTGCATCATTCCTCTGGTGTAGACAAGAAGCATGGAGAGCTGGATTAAACCAGTCTTACGACTGCAAATGGCAACAGCAACAACTGTGACCTAATGTAATGTTGTAATCTTGCTACATTGTTCATCTTTTTACAGCTGATGACTTTTTAATATTTCGCTTAAAACGTCCCGGAAAGTGCGTTAGTGACAAGGCCGTTTAGTGCCGTAAAACAAAACTCCAAAGTCAATGTAGACGACAAGCTGAAGAAGTTGTAGAGTCATTCAAAAAAGTCTACAGTCAGTATTCTAGCAAGAGGCTGCCGAGTATAGAGTGGGACGTCTATGCATTCATTACAGAAAGTACAGACACTGTCTTGTGAAGTACTTTGGAACACGCTTTCAAAAAATAGTCTTGAGCAGCTAGTTCGGCAGCCCAAGGGAAAGGGAAATATCTTAAAACTTGTAGCTACAAACAGACCCGACCTTATCGACGGCGCCAGTATAGAGACAGGGGTTAGTGGTCATGATAACATCATAGTGGCCATGGTTACTAAAGTAAATAAATCAGTCAAGAACGCTGGGAGAGTGTTTCTGCTAGAAACCGCAAATAAGCAGTTGTTAGCACTGGCATCATTTAGTTCCAGTATGATGGGCGCAGAGGAATTATAGGCAAAGTTTAAATACACTATACTCATGCTTCTGTTATCCTCTCCCTTGTTCTTGGCATGACAGGACATCCGTTAAGACACCTGTGAATAACTTTTGGATTGTTTTGGGGGGAGGAGACCAGGCAGTGAGGTCATCGGTCTCATCGGATTAAGGAAGGACGGGGAAGGAAGTCGGCCGTGCCCTTTCAAAGGAACCATCCCGGCATTTAGGGAAATCACGGAAAACCTAAATCAGGATGGCCGGACGCGGGACTGAACCGTCGTCCTACCGAATGCGAGTCCAGTGTGCTAGCCACTGCGCCACCTCGCTCGGTCCCTGTGAATAACTCCCATGGTACTAGAGGGAGCTGTAGGATATACAGACTGTAGAGGAAGACAGAGATTTGGGTACATCCAGCAAATAATTGAGGACGTATACTGTAGGTGTTGCTCTGAGATGAAAAGGTTGGCACAGAAGAGGAATTCTCGGCTGGCCTCATCAGACTAGTCAGAAAACTGATAACTCAAAAAAAAAAAAAAAAATCATGCTCTGGAAAAATAAGTGCCTAGCAAGAGGGGTAACAACGAGATTCGGAAAATGCTGAGGACGCAGAGGCTGTTGCACTCTCGGGTGAAAAGAGAACACGCAATAGAAGACAACCAAAGATTGTTAGAGATTCGTGCGTCTGTGAGAAGATCTATGCGCGGAGTATTCTTAGCTTAAACCTAGCCGAAAACCCAGGAAATACCGGTCCTATGTAAAATCGTCCAGTGACTCGTTGAACAGTCGGGTGTGGCAGTAGAAAATAGCAAAACGAAAGCCAAAGTTTTAAATTTCGTGTTTAAGAAATCGTTCACGCAGGAGAAATGTACAAATATACCGTTGTTTGACGATCGAACAGACTCCTGAATGGACGAGCTACTAATAAACATCACTGGCGTAAAGAAACACTTAAAGGGTTGAAAGAAAGCAAGTCGCCAGGTCCGTATGGATTGCCAATTTGGTTTTTCAATGAGTGCTCCAAGGCATTGGTCCCTTACTTAGCTGGCATCTATAACGAATCTGTCTCTCAGCGCAAAGTCCCAAGCGTCTGGAAAAAACCGCAGGTGACTCCCGTATATAAGAAGAGTAAAAGAACGGACCCGCAAAATTTCAGACCAGTATTTTCAAAATATGTTTATTGCAGAGTTCTTGAACATGTCTAGAGTCTGAATATAATCAAGTTCCCAGAGACCGAAAAGCTTATACCAACGAATCAGCGAGATTTTTGAAAGCGCCGCTCGTGTGAAACTCAGTTTTTCCTTTTCTCACATGATACCCTGTAAACCATGGAAGAAGGCCGATTCCATAATTCTAGATTTCCAAAAAGCATTTGTCACGGTGCCCCACTGACGATTGTTATTGAAGGGAAGAACATATGGAATAGGTTCCCAAGGTAGCTCGAAGACTTCTTAAGTAATGAAACCCAATACATTGTTCTCGACGGCGAGCGTTCATCACAGACAATTGTCAGGAGTGCCTAAGGGAAGTGTGGTAGGACCGCTATTATTATTTATTTACATAAATGACCTGGCAGGCAGGGTGAGTAGCAGTTTGCGGTTATTTCCTGATGGTACTGTGGCGTACGGGAAGGCGTCGAAGTTCAGTGACTATAAAAGGATACAAAGCGACTTTGCCAAAATTTCTAGTTGATATGATAAATGGCAGCTAGCTCCAAACGCAGCAAAATGTAAGTTAATGCGGATGAGCAGGGAAAACAAACCCATAATATTCCGATATAGCATTATTAGTGCCCTGGTTGATACAGTCAGTCGTTGAAATATGCAGGGCGATATGAAATGGAAAGAATATGTGAGGATTGTGGTAGGGAAGGGGAATGCTCGGCATTGGCTAATTGGGAGAATTTTGAGGAAGTGGGGTTCATCTGTAAAGGAGACTACATGTAGGACACTAGCGCGACCTATTCTTGATTGCTGCTCGGGTGTTTGGGATCTGCATCAGGTCTCACTGAAGGAAGGCATCTAAGCAATTCGGGGGCGGGTTGCTAGATTTGTTACTGGTAGGTTCGAGCAACATCCAAGTACAGCGGTGCTGCGGGAATTCAGATGGGAGTCTCTGGAGAGAAGGCGACTTTCTTTTTGAGGAGCACTATCGAGAAAATTTAGGGAAATGGCATTTGAAGCTCACTGCAGAACGATTTTACTGCCACCAACATACATTTCGCTTAATGACCAAGAGGATAAGACTCATACGGAGGCATAAATTTAGTCGTTTTTCCTCTATTTGCAACTGGAAAGGAAATACCTAGTAGTGGTACAGTGTACCCTCCACCAAGCACCGTACGGTGGCCTGCAGATTATGTGTGTAAACAAACATGTAAAATAAGAGAGAAACGAATATTAAAAATCCCTACTACAAGGTGAAAAAGTTTAATGGGCCATCTGCTACAGCATCTAGGACTGATTCTCTCCCGAAAGACCAGAAGTGGCAAACATTATGGGTGCAGAGATCAGTGTATGTAGAATTGATATATGAAGGACACTGATGTGACAGGTATGTGAAAATGGATTGATTACTAGAAGATGCGAAGAATTGGAGAACAAGATAAAACAAACTTCCTGGCAGATTAAAACTGTGTGCCGGACCGAGACTCTAACTCGGGACCTTTACCTTTCGCGGTCATTCTGGAAACATCCCCCAGGCTGTGACTAAGCCATGTCTCCGCAATATCCTTTCTTCCAGGAGTGCTAGTTCTGCAAGGTTCGCAGAAGAGCTTCTGCGAAGTTTGGAAAGTAGGAGACGAGGTACGGGCGGAATTGAAGCTATGAGGACGGGTCGTGAGTCGTGATTGGGTAGCTCAGGTGGTAGAGCACTTGCCCGCGAAAGGCAAAGGTCCCGATTTCGAGTCTCGGTCCGGCACACAGTTTTAATCTGCCAGGAAGTTTCATATCACCGCACACTCCGCTGCAGAGTGAAAATCTCATTCTGGAACATAAAACAATGCGAAAGGCAGGTGATTTATTCAACAGATAACAGAGATTGTTCTTCCCTAATCTACTCCAACTTAATTAGTGCTCTATCCACACACGGAGTGGGGTTGGGCAGTAAGTAGAGCACTGGCCTCATTCGGGAAGAGCGGGGCTTATCCCCTTGTTGCTACTTAAAGTTTTTGTTTCGACACTAACGATTTCGTTGTCGACGAAATATTGAGCACTACTTTGCCTTCATCGTCTTCTGAACCACTCACAGCAATATCGATGGTACGTGAAACTAAAACGTTCGTTCGAAGCTTCCAAATGCTCTCGACTTCGTAGCACTTACTCGTTTCACAGCTGCCCCGCCCACGTTGAGTCAGACGGCGGGTGTCGGTGTCCTTGCAGCTCCGCTGGGAAACGGCGGCTTGATAGTTTGGCTGACCTCAGAGCCATGTTTTACAACACTTCCCAGGAAATGGAGGCGCTGTTCCTCTTCCGCAATGCACAGCACGTACGGCCGATAAATGCGCTATCGGACAGATTAGCTGCGAGCGTATCCTTGTACGGATGTACGCTCAGGTGAGCAAGTGGAATTCCATCAAGGACTCAGGGACGAATTTTGCGGCCGGCTGATGTTTACGACTAAAGCGAATTAACTAGTTTACCGTTTGACGCCAATGGATTTTCTTTTTTGTAAATAGAGACCGAGAGAATAGTGGAGTGGTCTTTTGAACAAACAAAGTTTTTCTTTTTTTCTTTTCTTTTTAGTCTCTAGGCATATTGCCACCTAAATCTTGGGCTGGTGCATAAGTGCGTAGCTTGTTTTCGTAAGTTTAATAAACACAACACATATAACTTCTGAAATTTTCCCGGAGTATTTCTTCTTCTAATAATTTTCGGTCGTGCAGCCGAATCCCGTCGACATTCTGCCACGATGTTTCGGTGCAGAGACGTCCGGTCATCTTCAGGTGAGTAGACAACTGTTGAAGAACCAAGGTACACTGACGGTATTTATGCCGAATCTCGCGCATGCGAAACTTGCTGGCGCCTTTAGGTGCATGCGTCAGGTGATGATACGCGCGGGACAGCCCAGTTGTGTGTGCTGCCCTCGGTGATGGAAGCGACAGATGTTTAATCGTTAAATATCGAATGACCCAGTCGATTCCTCTGTCACTGGACAAATTTAATTATAGGATTCCGATTTTTATCCAACTGAAAGGCGCTGTCGCTATTTATACGATTATCGGCTAGACATATTTCCATCGATTCTTACCAAAAATTGGAAACCGGAGCTAAAATTTGTGTTCTGTTGTATTCCAATGAGTGTCCCGTGGAAATACAGTGTTCTGCTATTGCTGATTTTAACTGTTGCCGATAACGGGAGTATTTTTCGTGTTCTGTACAACGCTCCTGGACAGTTCGTGTCGTCTGGCCTATATATGCAACACCACACTCTCAGGGAATTTTGTAAACGCCCTCGTTTTTCAGCAACTGTTACAACCAGGGCCAAGGTCTCCACTGGTAGACGGAAGAACATCTTGATTTTATTTTTCCTTGGAAAACTGCCTATTTTAAAAGACACTTCCCCGGCTTATTGAAGGAACAAAGTATAGTCCCTCGTCAGTGTCCTCAGCGCGTAGCTGTTATTATAGCTGTGTACGGTCTTCCTCATATGGCGTGAAGTGTAGCCATTCTCTATAAAAACCTTCTCCAAGTGTTCAAATTCCGCATGGAGGTTTTCGTCTTCCGATCTTACGTGCGCCCGATGTATTACTGTACTAAGAACACCGGCGGTTGGGGCGGAGTGATCGCAGCTACACGCCGGCACATTTCGCATGCGCGAGTTTTGGCATAAAATCGTGAATGCACCTGGGCTCTTCAGTAGTTGTCTACTCACCTGAAGATGGTTGGATGTCTCTGGGTCGAATAATCGTGGCAGGATGTCAACGGGATCCGGCTGCACACCGTAAAATTATTAGAACAACAAATATATATAATCGAGACCTAAGTCATCAATAGTAGATTCTCCTTCACTATTACAACGGTCTGTTAGTCCTGGGGTAACTTTACAACACCGCGCCTGTAGAAATCACATGATTTTGAGCCGAATAACTCGTCGAGGTATGTCCGGAGTGCATTTTAAGTTGAAAGGAAGTTCGTTGAAGGTTGTTCGAAAGAGAGAGGAAAAGGTCCCAATCTAACTTCTGTATAGTGTTTCTTGCCAGTGTAGCAGTATGCGGGCGGGTGTTATCGTGGAGTGGCATCACTTCACGCAGTGTTCCTGCTCGTTGCTTTTGGAGTCCGTCTGCAAGACGTCTCAGTTGTTCACACACCATTCTCGTCGCCAGTAACGATACCGGATAGGAATGGTCGGGGCTGTTCAGGAGACAGTTGAGGACAAGCAGAGATGCTCATATGGCCACCAGCGGATTTTTGCTTTTCTTGAATCTTTCCCATTACATGCAAAAGTCGCACGATGGTGGAATGACCGCTACTGTCAAAACTAGCCTCCTTAAAACGAGAAAACCTCTCTTTTCAGTCGTAAGTCTTCAGACTGGTTACATGCGTTTCGCCGCGAGTTTCTCTCCCGTGGCAACCTTTTCACCTCAGAGTAGCAATTGTAACCTACGTCCTCAGCTGCTTGCGGATATCTTCCAATGTCTGTCTTTCTCTGTAGTTTTTATCCACTACAGCTCCCTCTAGTACCATGGAAGTCAGTCCCTGATATCTTAACAGATGCGCCACTATCCTACAGAGCGAGATAGTGCAACGGTTAGCACACTGGACTCGCATTCGGGAGCACGACGGTTCAAACCCACGTCCGGTCATACTGATTTAGGTTTTCGTGGTTTCCCTCAATCGCTTCAGGCAAATTCCAGGATGGTCCCTTTGAAAGGCCACGGCCGACTTCCTTCCCCATACATTCCTAATCCGATGGGATCGATGACCTCGCTGTTTGGTCCTCTCCCCCAAACCTACGAACCAGTCAAGCAACCTACCATCATGTCCCTTCTTCTTGTCTTCTTCTTTCCATGTATTCCTTTCCTTCGCGATTCTCAATCATTACCTTATCAATCCATCTCATTTTCAATATTCTTCTTAAGCGTCGGCCGTAGTGGCCGAGCGGTTCTAGGCAATACAGTCTGGAACCGCGCGACCGCTACGGTCGCAGGTTCGAATCCTGCCTCGGGGATGGATGTGTGTGATGTCTTTAATTTAGTTAGGTTTAAGTAGTTCTAAGTTCTAGGGGACTGATGACCTCAGAAGTTAAGTCCCATAGTGCTCAGAGCCATTTAACCATTTTTTCAGAAACTTTTTCCTCAAATTAAGTCCTATGTTTGATACTAGCAGACTTCTCTTGGCCAGCAATGTTCTTTTCGCCACTGCTAGTCTGTCTTTTATGTTCTTGCTTCGTCCGTCATGGGTTATTTTTGTACCTGGGTAGCAGAATGCCTTAACTTCGTCTACTTCGTGATCCCCAATTTGACGTCAAGTTTCTCGCTGTTCTCATTTCTGCTATTTCTCATAACTTTCGTCTTTATTCTATGTACTCTCAATCCATATTCTATATTCATTTGACTGTTCATTCCATTCAGCAGAGCCTCTAATCCCTCTTCACTTTCCCTAAAGATAGCAATGTTATCACCGAAACCTATCATTGATATCCTCTCACCCTAAATTTAACTAGCATTGTTGAACCTTACTTTTATTTCCACCATAGCTTCTCTGATGTCAAGATCAAACAGTAGGGGCGAAAGGCTACACTCCTTGCACCATTCTTAATTCGAGCACTTCGTTCTTGGTATTCCAGTCTTATTGTTCCCTCTTGGTTCTTGTACATATTGTATATTGTCCGTCTTTACCTGTAGGTTACCCCTATTTTTCTCAGAGTTTCAAACATCTTGCAGCATTTTGCATTGTCGAACATTTCTTCCAGAGAAAATGTTTCTGGGTGCCACCGCTTCTGTAACCCATCTATTGAACTCTAACAGTAGAATATTTCGGAAATATTCCGATTTCCCCACTTGGCACTCCACTTTCTAGCGTGCACAATGCCACTCACTATCTCCAATAACAATACGTAATCTCAAATAGTGACCGTGTACTAAATATAAAAAGTAACGTTCGATAAATAAACCCACAGCAACCGGGATACGAACATGCAAAACCTAAACGCTATGATCTTACGTACCAACCTAGTACGTTTTCTAATTCTTAGTAACTAATCTGTAAAATTAAAAATGTTTATTGGTGGTTAAGGAGATCGGACACAAATGATGATGGCTCCGCACGTATAATACATTGATTCGTCACATCCTCAGCTATGTCAGTATGGCTCGGGTGAATCTCCGCTAAGCTTCTATAGCTCTATTCAAATCTCTGAAAGCCACACAATGCTCTTTGCATTTGCTTTCCTTTCTCTATACGAGTCCTTTTCCAGCTCATCATTTTTTCCTTCCCCTTCACACACATTGAATTGAACATCTCCATACAAAATAACTGATCAAAAATATCCGCCGTCCGGAGTGGCCGTGCGGTTCTAGGCGCTACAGTCTGGAACCGCGCGACCGCTACGGTCGCAGGTTCGAATCCTGCCTTGGGCATGGATGTGTGTGATGTCCTTAGGTTAGTTAGGTTTAATTAGTTCTGAGTTCTAGGCGACTGATGACCTCAGAAGTTAAGTCGCATAGTGCTCAGAGCCATTTGAACCATTTTGAACCAAAAGTATCCGAATACTTATGGGTGGAGATTAATATGGGGCGTCCTTCACTTTTATGGTGACTTGAGCTGAAACTTTCAACGAGGTGTCTGAATGCCTGAGGTGGGTTGGGAGGCCATCCTTCTTTGAGAGCCGAAACCAAAGAAGACAGCGATGTCGGACGCTGGGATTTGGAGTGAAGTCGACGTTCTAGCTCACCCCAAAAGTGTTTCACTGTGTTCAACTCGGGACTCTGAGCAACCTAGTTCCTTCAAAAAATATTTTTGTCCAGAAAAACAAAAACGTCACAGCTGATGATGATGGTTGGTTTGTTGGGCGCTTGCTGCGCGGTCATCAGCGCCAGTACAAATTCTCAGTTTTCATACAGTCCAATTTTTTACTCAATCCAAACTAGCCACTGTCACGAATAATGATAATGAAGATGAAATGATGAGGACAACACAAACACCCAGTCCACAGGCAGAAAAAAATCCCCAAACCAGCTGGGAATCGAACCCGGGACCCCATGATCCAGAGGCAGTACCTCTAGCCACTGGACTACGAGCGGCGCACACTCACAGCTGGTGCTTTGTGAGAGGGTGCACTGTCATGTCGATACAGTTATCGTCTCTGAGCTATTCCTCTACTGTACTCACTACACAATGCTGTAAAATGTATTCATATCGGACTTATGACCACAGCAGTTGAGTCCCATAGTGCTCAGAGCCATTTTTGTATTCATATCCTACCGCATTTAGCGTTTTCTGAAGCGCAATGAGTAGACCTCACCCTAACCACAAGAGAGATCCCCATATCTTCACACTGTCTCCTCTGCACTGCACTGTTTGCTCTGTATGTATTGTCAGGTAATGTTCTTGTTGTTGGTTGGTTGTTGATTGATTTGGGGGAGGGGACCAAACAGCTAGGACATCGGTCCCATCGGATTAGGGAAGGATGGGGAAGGAAATAGGCCGTGTCCTTTCAAAGGGACTATCCCGGCATTTTCCTGAAGCGATTTAGGAAGATCACGGAAAACTTAAATCAGGATGGCTGGTCGCGGATTTGAACCGTCGTCCTCCCGAATGCGAGTCCAGTGTGTTAACCATTGTGCCAGCGCGGTCGGTAATAACGTTCTTGATGCATTCGCGAAACCCAAAATCTTCCATAGTATTGCCACACGATACAGCGTGATTCATCACTCTCAGTCACTCGTTTGCAGTCATCCAGTGCCCAGGGTGTCCCTATATACACCGCTTTTAGCGTCGCTTAGCATTACTACAGAAATGAGAGACTAATGAGAAGATGATCGGCAATTATAGCCCATTCTTTTTACCTCCTACCCACAGTCATTATGCAAGCTGCATTCTGAAACTCACCAGTATCCCTTCCGCTTATTTCAGGCTATTTTTTAAACCACCCTCCGCAATGCTCGACGCTTCACGATGTCTACCTGATTTTGGTTTAGCTGTGGTACTTGTTTCGCGTTTCCACCTCAGAACCACATCACCAACAGCCGACTTGCGCAGTTTTAGATGGATTGGAATGCTCCTGTTTGATTTTTTAGTCAGGTGACCGCCAGTGACTACTCCACGTTTGAAATCACTGAGCTCTCCTGATTGACCGATTCTGATGTTTGTTCTCTACTGACAACACAGTACCCCGTCTCCTTTCCTTTCATACTGGTGAGTCTTTCGTGATACCATCTGTCGATTCTGCACATCACGCAAACTCAGTTCTTACAATCTCATTGCTTCCTCTCTAATTTTAAAGCCTGATATGCTGTCCCGTCTTTTACCAACACTTAACACAACTGTACACCAACATACTCTCCATGTCCCCTCTTCACACAGTTTCAAAAGACACCCTCTAGCAGAGAATGAAATCCATCCCGACATTTATTTCCCCTTCTACGTTGAACTTACCCTCTGTTCTGCTCCACTCTCTCCTCCTTATACCCATAGCCTGGCCTCCATCCTACTTTCACTGTCCCACATCCCATGTTTCCCTACCTCATATTGTCTCACATTACACCCCTCCCCATTGATGCCTCACAGTTCACACCAATAGAAGTACACAGCCTCTCCTCCTGCAAATTATTCTCTTCCAGTGCAGCTCCTTGCATTTTTTAATGAAGTCAACTGCTTCATTACTTTTTTTCAGTCTACCTGAAAAGAATCAACACAAAATCAATTTAATAATTTAAAATACTTTGTAAATATGTTATTTTAATTCTTTAAATCTATTGTTTTAACGTAATAACTTGGAGCTTAAGAGCAGCATACTCCACCACTGTCAGCACACTATCGACTATGAGAAGCGAGGAAATGGAACAACAACAAAACCAAGGAAATGTGTTTCCCTGAACTGTCTGGAGTAATATGACAAGCTATAACAAAGACTGAAGTAGACATGATTTGGTATAGATTTAGAGAGAGAGATAGAGAAAGTGTGGGAACATTAGTAGACAGTTAATAGATTTACATCAGTGAAAAAGTACTAGCAGTTATGTGCTACAGTTGTCGCTTAAAATCCTACTTATTACCAGGCAAATTCAAAATTTACGAAGCACTTCTCTCTTATTTTAACAGTTGCTCGTTTATATAATCTCCGATTACATTATTTAAGTTTTCTGCAGACAGGGAGAGAAAGAGTCTGTTGTACGGTTTGCAGCCTATTGTGGCCAGGAGAGACAGCAAGTATGTTATAAGAGGACACTTTAGAATCAGCATGCATGATTGAAACGCAGTCGAGCTATAAACTTAGCCGTTACGAACTTTCTTGTCGGAACAACTGTACGCTTACTCATAGCTGCTTCGAATTAGTGTTCAAGTATTGTAGAAGTAACGTACTCGTCTTGAATGTATTTAAATTATGGATTGACTGTGTGTTGTACAGTTTGCACTGCAACGTCTTCTGATATTCAGTTCTTTCCGACTGCGTATTGTTCATTCTAAAAAAGTTTGCAGGTTTGCCTCATTCGAGAAAGAATAAGTCGAGAAAGGAAAAAAATTGCTTTTATACATAGCTCATTCTGTTGTGTGAAAAACTAAAATAATGTTTCTCAAGCAGCTCTTGACGACATGCTGAAACCAGAGATATCTTTTTTCGAATGTAAGTAATCAGTTGATTAACACTTCCCTAATAAGTACGTTTGAAAATAACTTTTTTGTACATAGATCATGTACAGAGAATTACTTGATTTTAAATAAGTTTCGCATTAAGTTCAACTGAGTTTATGAGCACCGGAGAGTACAACAATAGGAAGCCACGTTCAAAGAGATACCACAGTCTCATTACATACAGTCGCTACCTCTCCGGTGAAAAGGTTGTTTCCGCTGACAGAGGGACACTAGCACTCAAAGCGCTGAGCAAGCAGACGCTCACTTGTGTAGTAAGGATATTGTTTTTTAATGATTTTCTGCTTAATAAACGAAATAGCTGATATATATTTGCTTTTCATGCATTACTAAATTACCAAGAGACATTAATTATCGTGAAATAAATGTAAAAACAGCTGAATCGCACTGATTCAATGACGTAAGCTACAGCTTATTCATGAAGAAAGACTTCGACCACCTATGTAACAACCGGTAGGTCCACCTTTGGCACGGATAACAGCGGCGACACGTCTTGGCATGGAAGCAGTGAGGCCTTGGTAGATCACTGGAGAAGCGAGTAAATGGAACAACAACAAAACCAAGGAAATGTGTTTCCCATATCTGCACAGATAAATCACTAATTCCCGTAAATTCCGGGTACGGGGGCGATGACCTCTGACGTTACGTTCAATCACATTCTAGATGTGTTCGATCGAGTTCAAATCTGACAAGCTGGGAGGCCATAACATCAACTGGAAATTGCGATTGTGTTGCTCGAACCATTCCACACACACATGGCCTTGGACAATGCCACTGCCCTCGGGAAACATGATCGTCATGAAGGGGTGTACGTGGTCTGCAACCAGTGCACGATATTCCTTGGGCATCATGGTGCCTTACACGAGCTCCTCTCGACCCATGGATGTCCACATCTATGTTCTCCAGAGCATAATGGAGCCGCCGCCAGGTCGTGTCCATCCCGCAGCACAGGTGTCAAGGAGCTGTTCCCCTGGAGGAAGACGGATTCGCGCCCTCCCATCGGCATGAAGAAGAAGGTATCGGGATTCAGGAGACCGTGCAACGCTCTGACAATGCGCCAACGTCCAGTGCCGATGGTTACGTGCCAATTTCAGTCGTGGTGTTAATATTGTCACACGCATGGGTCGCCGGCTGCGGAGGCCCGCCGTTAGGAATTTTCGGTGCACTGTGTTTTCAGGCACACTTGTAATCCGTCCAGCATTAGTCTGATGTTAGATCCGCCATAGTTCGCCGCCTGTCCTGTTTCACCAATCTGCCCAGCCTACGGCGTCCGACATCTGCAGTCAGGGGTGATCGCCAAATCCGCGATCTCTGGACGTGGTTTCACCTTGGTTTCGCCACGTACTGAAGACGCTCACCAAGCAATCCTCAAACATTCGACAAGTCGTGCAGTTTCCGAAATGCTAGTGCCGAACTTCCGGGCCATCACAATCCGCCTCGGTCAAACTCAGATAGATTGCGCTCCTTTCCCATTCTGCACACGGACGGCACGGATGTGCCTGACCAGCAGTCATTCCTCCAGCCTACATCTACACCTACATATACATGGATACTCTTCAAATCACATTTAAGTGCCTGGCAGAGGGTTCATCGAACCACCTTCACAATTCTCTATTATTCCAATCCCGTATAGCGCGCGGAAAAACGAACACCTATATCTTACCATAAGAGCTCTGATTTCCCTTATTTTATCGTGGTGATCGTTCCACCCTATGCAGGTCGGGATCAACAAAATATTTTAGCATTCTGAGAAGAGAATTGGTCATTGGAATTTCGTGAGAATATTCCGTCGCAACGAAAAACGTCTTTCTTTTAATGATGTCCAGCCAAATCCTGTATCATTTCTGTGACACTCTCTCCCATATTTCGCCATAACGTGCTGCCCTTCTTTGAACTTTTTCGATGTACTCCGTCAGTCCTACCTGGTAAGGATCCCACACCGCGCAGCAGTATTCTAAAAGAGGACGGACAAGCGTAGTGTAGGCAGTCTCCTTAGTAGGTCTGTTACATTTTCTAAGTGTCCTGCCAATAAAACGCAGTCTTTGATTAGCCTTCCCCAGAACATTTTCTATGTGTTCCTTCCAATTTAAATTGTTCGTAATTGTAATACCTAGGTATTTAGTTGAATTTATGGCTTTCAGGTTAGACTGATTTATCGTGTAACCGAAGTTTAACGAATTCCTTTTAGCACTCATGTGGAAGACCTCACACTTTTCGTTATGCAGGGTCAACTGGCACTTTTCGCACCATTCAGATATCTTTTCGAAATCGGATCTATATCGATAGTGGGTCGGCGGTCATAATGTTTTGGCTGATCAGTGTATATCGTGATGGCGGCAAAGTTCTTAGGGACAGCTGAAGTTTTGTATCACTATAGTAGCCACGAATGTCGCCCTCCAGTTTTTGAGAATTTTGCCCTTTTGTGTCTCACCAGTGCGCTATATTTTTTTGTTGAAAGTCGTTTACTGGTACTTTAATAGGTCTTCGCTGCTGCCTATTGCCTGTTTGGCCATACTCTCTGGAGCTTCGTTCCCCTTACTTCCGTAGTGACCTCTGATCCAAAACATTTTGAGTTGACGTCAGCTGTTATCGAACAGGGTGAGTCAATTTTCCGGCGCTGTTGTTATGTTTCCTTCCTTCACCAGCGTGTGGCTCGAGACAATCGCGTAGGTTTGCGTCATGCTGGCCACCGGTTCTCCCACGAATGTGACGTACGTCCGTGCGGCCCACTGTCCACATGTCTTGCTTCCCGGCTCTTTGTCAGGGACTTTCACCTATCCTATTTACTGCTTCAAGCTTTAAATCATTGTCATCCGACACATTGCGATTATATCTGCTGTGCACTGGTTCTTTCAAATGACATATTCAGCTCAAAGAAATAAATCTACTTCTGCGAAAATGAGCAGACGGACTTAGGAAGTTAAAAAGAAAGAAAAAGTTGGAAGAACTTCTGACGTAGATCCCAATAAACAATAATGATTGAGAATTACGAAGTTAGCTGTTTACTCATTTAGCCGGATATCGTGGAGCGTATTGATGGTTGACGTGGTGCTACACAACCTGTCACACGTATGTACATTGTGTGATGGAAACAAAAGCTTCATGGCATTTTTCATATTATTTAGTCACAAATTAAGTCATAATCAGTAACCCCATCCCCGATTCTTTAAAGAATCGAATTCTCATGTATAAAAGAGCTCCAGATATCTCATTACTACACAAATTAGTTAATGTGTTATATGAAACTTCCTGGCAGATTAAAACTGTGTGCCCGACCGAGACTCGAACTCGGGACCTTTGCATTTCGCGGGCAAGTGCTCTACCAACTGAGCTACCGAAGCACGACTCACGCCCGATACTCACAGCTTTACTTCTGCCAGTATCTCGTCTCCTACCTTCCAAACTTTACAGAAGCTCTCCTGCGAACCTTGCAGAACTAGCACTCCTGAAAGAAAGGATACTGCGGAGACATGGCTTAGCCACAGCATGGGGGATGTTTCCAGAATGAGATTTTCACTCTGCAGTGGAGTGTGCGCTGATATGAAACTTCCTGGCAGATTAAAACTGTGTGCCCGACCGTGACTCGAACTCGGGACCTTTGCCTTTCGCGGGCAAGTGCTCTACCAACTGAGCTACCGAAGCACGACTCACGCCCGGTATTCACAGCTTTACTTCTGCCAGTATCTCGTCTCCTACCTTCCAAACTTTACAGAAACTCTCCTGCGAACCTTGCAGAACTAGCACTCCTGAAAGAAAGGATATTGCGGAGACATGTCTTAGCCACAGCCTGGGGGATGTTTCCAGAATGAGATTTTCACTCTGCAGCGGAGTGTGTTCTGATATGAAACTTCCTGGAAGTGCAGAGTGAAAATCTCATTCTGGTAATGTGTTAAATATCTGACTTTAAGTATGAAACCGGGGACGCAAAACCATATATATGTTTTTTGCTTTCCGCTTATTCGCCCATAGACTAACAAAAAAGTTTCGATAAGTTTTGAAATTACGTTTAAAGTTTGCTGGAAGGCTCTAAGTGTTCTCATTATCGAACACTGGAAAAATACAAGCTGGGTAATTTGCACTCTGTTTAAGAAAAGCTAGTTCTTCACGCCTTTCAATGCCTATGACGTCATACCCCTGAAGTGTGTATCGAACAATGATATACACAGAAGGGGAAAAAAAGGAGTTGTGTGACACAAGTGAAAGTTTGGAGGCCTGTTTCTACATCTGGAAGATGACGTCTAGTCAGATTTCGTGCCAGTGGTGTAAGAGTGGCGCTGATACCGCCACTACATGGTGCAAATAGGGTTTGCTTTAAATACACGCTGTAACGGTCGTGAGCGATAGTTAGAGTTTGGACGTGATCAGTTGTGTTACTCAAGAAAGCCTCATACCAAGCCCCGGACGGCAACGTGGCACTACCCAGAGGGGAGACCATCGTGTACGGCATACGGCTCTGAGCCATCGTACTGCATTTGCAGCAGCAATTTGAGCAGCAGTTGGCACTACAGTAACACAACGAACTATTACAAATTGGTTAATTCGAAGACAGCCCCGAGCCAGACGCCCTGTAGTGTGCATTCCACTGACCCCAAACCATCGCCATTTGCGACTTCAGTGGTGTCAAGTGGGAGACCATTGGCCGTGTGATGGTTAGGAGGAGGTCAGTTGAGGACCTGCAACCAACCTGTCTGCTCGCTAGACACACTGGACCCATCCTTAGAATTATGGCCTGGAGTGCGATTTCGCATGACAGCAGAAGCACTCTCGATATTATCCTTCGCACCCTGATTGCAACTTTGTGCGTCAGTCTGGTGATTCGACCTGCTGTGCTCTAATTCACGAACAGTATCCCAGGGGGTGTTATCCAATAGGGTAACGCTCACCCACATACTACACTACTGGCCGTTAAAATTGCTGCACCACGAAGATGACGTGCTACAGACGCAAAATTTAACCTACAGCAAGAAGATGCTTGGATAAGCAAATGATTAACTTTTCAGAGCATTCACACAAGGTTGGCGCCGGTGGCGACACCTACAACGTGCTGACATGAGAAAACTTTACAAACCGATTTCTGATACAAAAACAGCAGTTGAAGGGCGTTGCCTGGTGAAATGTTGTGATGCTTCGTGTAAGGACGAGGAATGCGTACCATCACTTCTCCGACTTGGATAAAGGTCGGATTGTAGCCTATCGCGATAGCGGTTTATCGTATCGCGACATTGCAGCTCGCGTTGGTCGAGATCCAATGACTGTTAGCAGAATATGGAATCGGTGGGTTCAGGAGGGTAATACGGAACGCCGTGCTGGATCCCAACGGCCTCGTATCACTAGCAGTCGAGATGACAGGCATCTTATCCGCATGGCTGTAACGTTCGTGCAGCCACGTCTCGATCCCTGAGTCAACAGATGGGGACGTTTGCTAGACAACAACCATCCGCACCAACAGTTCGACGACGTTTGCAGCAGCATGGACTATCAGCTCGGAGACCGCGGCTGCAGTTACCCTTGACGCTGCATCACAGACAGGAGCGCCTGCGATGGTGTACTCAACGACGAACCTCGGTGCACGAATGGCAAAACGTCATTTTTTCGGATGAATCAAGGTTCTGTTTACAGCATCATGATGGTCGCATCCGTGTTTGGCGACATCGCGGTGAACGCACAATGAAAGCGTGTATTCGTCATGGCGTATCACCCAGCGTGATGGTATACGGTGCCATTGGTTACACGTCTCGGTCACCTCTTGTTCGCATTGACGGCACTTTGAACAGTGAACGTTACATTTAAGATGTGTTACGACTCGTGGCTCTATCCTTCATTCGATCCCTGCGGAACCCTACATTTTAGCAGGGTATTGCACGACAGCATGTTGAAGGTCCTGTACGGGCCTTTCTGGATACAAAAAATGTTTGACTGCTGCCCTGGCCGGCACATTCTCCAGATCTCTCACCAATTGAAAACGTCTGGTCAATGGTGGCCAAGCAACTGGCTCGTCACAATACGCGAGTCACTACTCTTGATGAACTGTGGTATCGTGTTGAAGCTGCATGGGCAGCTGTACCTGTACACGCCATCCAAGCTCTGTTTGACTCAATGACCAGGCGTATCAAGGCCGTTATTACGGCCAGAGGTGGTTGTTCTGGGTACTGATTTCTCAGGATCTATGCACCCAAATTGCGTGGTAACGTAATCACATTTCAGTTCTAGTATAATATATTTGTCCAATGAATACCCGTTTATCATCTGCATTTCTTTTTGGTGTAGCAATTTTAAAGGCCAGTCGTGTACTATTGTACCATACACGCTTTAAAGGGTGTCGACATGTTACCTTTTGTGTGCTGGATCGCCACATCTGTCTCCGAACGATAACTTATGGGACATCATCAGACGACAACTGCAGGTCATCCACAAACGATGGCGGTTCGCCCATGTCGACGCACCGACGGGGATGACATTGTTGACAATTCCAAGCGACAGCTGCAGTACGCGCATGCGCATGCTTTCCTGCAAATTACGTCTCTCGCTTGCTTATGCAGAATTTATCACTTACCACCACGATCAGCGATGACAACTCGCAACAAATGAATTAGAAGTTCACTTAACAGCTCGCAACGACCACGTTTAATGATCGCATTAGCTACGGCGTGGAGAGTAGAGCGCTCAGAACACTACTGAACGCTACTGGCTGTTGGAGTAAGCGTGCCGTAGGTGCGCAGAACAATCCTAAACTCGACAGCCATCGTTCGTGACTCCAACTATAGCATTAACCGTTTTTGTATTGACGGACCAAGTGCATCAGGCACGTAACTCCATCCCATAAAACGACATCTAGCACCTCTTTAACACAATGTACGCACATTTTCGTGCTTGCGTTCAACATTCTGGCGGTTACACCGGTTATTAATGTATCAGCATTTCACATCTGCAATGGCTTATCTCGCGCTTACCTTAACCTGTGATCTTGCAATGTTAATCATTTAAATATTTTACCTAGATGAATGTATTCCGGAAATTTCATTACTTTACATTAGATATTTTTTTGGTCTTGTAATTTTTCTTCCGTCACAGTATTTTTGCGGCTACATTCTGTGTGGGATGTGGATACTTTCTGCAAAATGTGTTGCGAATAGAGTTACTAGTAAAGGAATAATAAATTAAAGCGTCATCTCTCACGATGTTTTATTGCGTGAACAGCGTAATTTAATGTGCGGTAAACTTCTCCCTTTTCGTTATTTTGTGTGGGATATAGGTATGAAAAAGCTGCGAAATAGTTTGAAAGTATGCGCAGAGTTTGTAGAAAGTTGCTAAAGGGCTGTCATTCTCAAATATAGGATGAATATAGTCCGGTTAGTACGCGCGCTGTGAGTTACGCTTCATCAATACATAAATACAGTTCTTTATTTTAATACAGCCGGCCGGTGTGGCCGTGCGGTTAAAGGCGCTTCAGTCTGGAACCGCGTGACCGCTACGGTCGCAGGTTCGAATCCTGCCTCGGGCATGGATGTGTGTGATGTCCTTAGGTTAGTTAGGTTTAATTAGTTCTAAGTTCTAGGCGACTGATGACCTCAGAAGTTAAGTCGCATAGTGCTCAGAGCCATTTTTTTTTAATACATGAATTATGGCGTTAAACCTTTAACGTGGCATTATACCTTTTAATGAGAGGGTGTGACAGAATTTAAGTTATTTAAATTCGGTCAATAATTATATACTGAAGATCAACTTATTTTTCGCACTGAAGCCTTTAGGTAGGTAACCAGCAAATGTGCTTGCAGTATCTCAAATCTGTTAGCTAAAGTACCGTCGCCTTTTTCACCCCTGAGCGAGGTCGGGTAAGCAGAAATCGTTTAACGTGTGTAGTTGCATTGAGAGAATTGCGTATTTTCTGTCTGACAACGCGGCCCGGTAACCATCTACAGACACGACGTGTGGCAGTGTAGGTCACTCACTAGAATGAGTCAGCCGACGGCCAGGGCTCGGAGGAGAGACACAGTCGCACTGTCAAGCGCTTCTTGAAGATTACGAAGAAATTAAAATGAGTTAATATTGTAAAGAAAATGTGCTCACTCGTGTATCTGTTCTTGAAACGTTCACAGTAAATCTCTATGAAGATTATCTTTTGCTGCGAAGTTACTGAACATCTATGTGAAATATTTACGCGCTATACGTACACTGAAAGTTATCAGCAAATGGGGATTTTTATTCACAGATTTTTGTTCACACCGTGGATTCTTGGAAGGAAACTCAAGATTTGAAAAAGTTTACATACCAGTTGTGACTTCTACAAATTAAAGCAAAAAACTAATTGCATCAATATTCTTTAAAAATTATCGGTGAAAGAGTCAGCGATCGTATACTGAGAACGTTATGATTTTGTTTTCCAGTTACTATTATTTGAATTAACCCAATTTTAAAAAAGTTACAAAAATAATCTCATCTCTATTCTTCATGGTTAAAGGACTTGCAACCAGTTAAGATTTTATTGGAATATCAGAAAGCCAATCACAATATCCATCACGAGAAATGCTTAAAAGAAGAGGATACTACGATGTATGGGTTGTTGTTATGTGGCGATACGGTGCTGCAACTAACTGATAGTGACGAAAATTTAGCCTTGTACAAATCTGTAGAAAATGTAACGTCATAATTTCGTAGCATCACTGCAATCTGTGCGTCGTTTTAGTAGTGCAGGTGATTGCTATCAGAGCTACATTGTTTTACTCGAACTGCCATTTGATATGTAATTCCCCTGTAGTAGTGACCCAAATGCGGTGATGTTTGTGTACGACTGTTTCTTATTGAACTCGAATCGCAGATAGAATGAACGCGTGTTAGCAGAACTAAAGAAGTGTCCGAGCATTTTAACAATGTATGATCAACATACCTGTTAAGGTAGTCTGTACGATCGTGTCTTGGTTAGTAGTCGATGACGTGTTACAGTTTCGAACACCCTTCAGAGGAAATGGAAATCTACCTGTTCACTTGCATCTATTGTTTGCAGGTTCTCATGTATGAATAAAGCAAGCTATGTTTCACACGAGTGATTTTTCTCTGTGCTGGTTCTTGAAACTTGTTTTGTTCCAGGAATGTGGTTATGTCTGGGCTTTACATACGCTGTAGGATACTGTAACAGACTGGCGTCAGTGACATCGATCTGTTAACTCTGTGTATCCGATCTTCCACTCTCTTTGTAAACAGGTGTGACCTTCGTTCTTTTCCATTCACGTCAACAGGGCGAAAGTGGTTGCTACATACCACATGGTTGGTATGCCTAACTTAATTGATTATGTATGTGTCTGTGCTCTGCTTAAATTCCAAGACCGAGTTATTGACCTTCGACATATCTTAGGCGTCTATTGTAGGACTTAATGGGAACGCGAGGCAAACAACAACGGTCGTCAAGGTTCTGGTAGATCGAGTCTGATCATTAACCGTACTGAGCGAGAGTTTTGCTATTGTGCATCAAACACAAGGTAATGTGAATGAGATTTTCACTTCGAACTGAGTCCTGATGGCCAGCGACGACGTGTCTCGAGATGCACCAGACAGGGGTGGGATACCAAAGTGACAGTCACCTGCCATACGGCTCAACAGCCAGGAGTGATGGTTTGGGGTGCCATTTCATTTCTTAGGAGACCCCTTTGGTTGTCTTCTGTGGCACCTGTACAACATGGCGGTACGTTGATGGCATTCTAAGCCTCATTTTGTTGACCTTGATGGCAAGCAATCCTGGGCTTACATTTCAGCTAGATAATGCCCGCCCGCACACAGCGACAGTTTCTACTGTTTTTCGTCATGCTTGTCGGCCCAACCTTGGCCAGCAAGATTGCCATATTTCTCTCCAGTTGAAAACATTTGGAGTATTATGGTCCGGCCCAGAAAATGCCCGCCCGCACACGATGACAGTTTTTACTGTTTGTCGTCATGCTTGTCGGCCCAACCTTGGCCAGCAAGATTGCCATATTTCTCTCCAGCTGAAAACATTTGGAGTATTATGGTCCAGGCCAGAAAATGCTCGCCCGCACACGTCGACAGTTTCTACTGTTTGTCGTCATGCTTGTCGGCCCAACCTTGGCCAGCAAGATTGCCATATTTCTCTCCAGTTGAAAACATTTGGAGTATTATGGTCCGGCCCAGAAAATGCCCGCCCGCACACGGCGACAGTTTTTACTGTTTGTCGTCATGCTTGTCGGCGCAACCTTGGCCAGCAAGATTGCCATATTTCTCTCCAGCTGAAAACATTTGGAGTATTATGGTCCAGGCCAGAAAATGCCCGCCCGCACACGGCGACAGTTTCTACTGTTTGTCGTCATGCTTGTCAGCCCAACCTTGGCCAGCAAGATTGCCATATCTCTCTCCAGCTGAAAACATTTGGAGTATTATGGTCTCGATTTTGACCATCTAAAGCGCCAATTGGACAGAATTTGGCAAGATGTTCCTCAGGAAGATCTCAACAACTCTATCAATTCGAAGCCGAATAACTGCTTGCATAAGGGCTAGAGATGGGCCCACGCATTATTGATTTTCTCACTTTGTGAAGCTCTTTCTCTTGAATCAGTCATCTAATTTTTCTCAAGTTGTGATAATTTATTTGCCTGTACATGAACATCACATCTACCGATTTCCATACCATTCAGATAATTCCTTCGTGTTTTGTTCCTGGAGTGTATGTTGTTGTATTTTATGTAACATTGACTGTGTGTAACTTGTCTGTAGGAGAGAAAGCTTTGGTCCAGTAGGAAAAATGTGATCTGGGACAACTTTCATTAAGAGAGAAGTTAAAATAAAAATGGGCAGTCGATGATGGAATTCTGAAATGTCATGATGGATGGAGGGGACATGTCAGTTTATTAGTGGAAAAGTCAACTGCATGTTGAAAAACGATATTTTCTTGATGGTAACGAATGGGCAGAGAAATATGGAAAGGAGAATCGAAATAATGACGTGTATTCAGATGACCTGCGAAGCTGAAGTGTAGAGACCCACAAAAGGGACGTCTAATTTTATTAGGGGAAAGACGTGATGAATTTGCGGGAGAAACAGTTTTCTTTGTACTAATAGCCGAAAGATGTAACGTGGAGAAGAGAATTATAGTAGAGAGACAATGGAATCAGTTTGAGCTTGCTAAGAGGAGCGAAACGAAGAAGCAACCAGCTAGTAATAACAGCAGCATTGTTGCAATAAATTACCAAAATATAAGAGGAGAATATCATTTTTTTTTCGAAATTATCAACAGTGAAGAGAAGAGAGAAAGAAGTAACAAGATTTTATATTTAACAGAAGACTGACACAGAAGACAAAAGATTATCAGGATGCAGAATCAAGTCACTGAATTTACGAGAAAAGATCAGTTAACATCACGAACTGCGAGTATACGATGCACCAACAGAGACTGTGTACAGAATAGATAAAGGCATTATTTTGACACTGAATCAGAGCGGTAATACAACAGTGTTGTAAAAAGTTACTATTATCTGATTTCCATGTTGATTGTAACTGTCGTCATATTATTAATATTAATATTAATGTACTTGTCTGTAGGAGAGAAAGCTTTGGTCCGGTAGGAAAAATGTGATCTGAGACAACTTTCATTAAGAGAGAAGTTAAAATAAAAACGGGCAGTCGATGATGGAATTCCGAAATGTCTTGATGGATGGAGGGGACATGTCAGTTTATTAGTGGAAAAGTCAACTGCATGTTGAAAAACGATAATAATAAAATTAGACGTCCCTTTTGTGGGTCTCTACACTTCAGCTTCTCAGTTCAGCTGAATACACGTCAGTATTTCGATTCTCCTTTCCATATTTCTCTGCCCATTCGTTACCATCAAGAAATATTAATATTAATAAACATACGCGACTCAGATACATCGTAATGTTATTATCCATTGTTGTGTTTAAAACTGGGTTCGTATATCAGCTCAGTTGTTCCCATTCGACTTTCTCTTACAAATGAGTCTTAAAAGGTTTTGACAACAAGATTTACACAGCAGAGCGATGCGTTGGAGTCTTCAGTAGTTTCACAACTAGTTTTGTGAAAATACATCCATTTGCACCAGTTTATGTCAACATATATTATCAAAACTGAACTTGACTCTCACGATTCCATACACTGCACCCACAATCTGTTGGCTGACATTTCATATAGCAAGATATTTTCCATCTATCTTTTACATATAGGTTGCTCAATAAATTTCATTAATTCACATCGATTTATACATTCTTAGTTCTAAATAAGAAAACCCGGCCTCACTGTATCATTATAATAACAATCATCATTATCATCACATCGTTTTCCAACTCTAGCTTACCAGGTGTGGTGTACAAGCGCTCGCCATCTCCTTCTGTCTTCATACATCATCTGTTCCAGAACAACTTCCTATTTATGTCCTTTCTCCTCCATATCTGGTCTTACAGTCTCTATCCAGCGTTTTCTTGGTCTCCCCCATGGTATTCTTCTTACGAGGTTCAAGTTGAAATACCTTTTGGCAGGGCTCTCCCTGTTCATTCTCATTATGTGCCCATACCACTGAAACCTGAGTTTCTTTGTGAAACTGTTAACAGGAGCCTCAATACCAGCTACTTTTCTATTCACTCACTCCTGAGTTTTGTCCTTTCTAGTTGTTTGTTTCATAGTTCTAATGAATCTCATTTCTATTACCTGAATTCTGATGAGGTCTTTGTTTATTAGGGTACATGTTACTGAACCATACATTAGGACTGGTACGAAATAGCTGAAGAACATGGCCGCTTTTGCTTTTCGTGGCGTTTTATCATCCCAGAGAAGGTTTCTGATTAGACTGTAAAAATTGGATGCTTTCTGTGTCCTGCTGAGAACTTCCTGCTTAATGGTGTTGGCTTTCGAGATCATGCTTCCTAGGTACTTGAAATGGGAAACAGATTCTACTTTGACTCCTTCTAGAAATATATTTGAGGCTGTTCCTTGCCTGTTGATGACCATTTCTACTGTCTTTGTTTTACTTATTTTTAGTCCAAAATTTTTGATGTGTTGTTCCAATCATTAAGTTTCTTCTGTGCTTCAGCTTGTGTCTCTCCCCCTACTATGAAATCATCAGCAAAAACCATGGCATTTGGTTCACTGTCTATTTTGTTGATTGATTTTATGATTTTGTCCATTACTATTACAAACAGGAGTCGTGATAGGGCATTTCCTTGTTGGACGCTTCTCTTCGTTTCTAACCATTCTGATTGTTCGTTGCCTGTCAGGACACAGCTGTAACACTTCTGGTATAGCTTCTTGACTTTATTGGTTAGGTACTTTGGCACCTTTAGGTCTTCCAAACATTCCCATATCTCGTTTCGAGGAATACTGTCATACTCCTTTTCAGTGTCCACAAACACAATCACAAAATTTCTTCCATATTCCCAATACTTTTCTGTCATCATTCTTACTGCGAAAATAAGGTCCGTAGTACCTCGGTCTTTCCTGAATCCATATTGCTCTTCCTCAAGCAAAGGTTCTACTATCTCATTTGTATGATCTTTTCTAACAGCTTCAGGGTGTGTGACAGCAACGTGATGCCCCTGTAAGTTTCACATTTTCAGCGATTGCCCCTTTCGAACAGAGGGATGATTATTAGGTTACCCCAATCTTCTGGGATTTTTTTTCTTCCCAAACCACTGATAACACTCTATTAGCCAATTTAAGCCCAATATTCCGGCAGCCTTCATCATATCTGAGGTGAGATCATCAATGCCGGTCGATTTTCCATTCTGCATCCTCGTTAACGCTGTTTCTAACTCCCGCCATGTTAATAGGTGTCCATTGGTTTGGACTTCATTAATTACTCTACAGTCGTTGATGGTTGTGTTATCCCCATCTCCATCCAGCAGCATGTTGAAGTACTTTTTCATTACATCCCTGATCCCTTCCTCTGTTGATATTAAATTACCGTCATCTGTTTCCAGTGCAAAGCTATTTACTACTCTTTAGTAGTTTGAATAGTAATTTCCTACTTCCCTGACAGTCGTCCTCTATCCTTGCATTAAAGTCGTCCCAGCACTTTTCCTTATCTTCCAGGATCAGTCGTTTTACAGCTAGTTTCTTTCTGCAGTATTTCTGAGCAAGATTTTCAATTGCTGATTCATTTCGTCTATCATCGGTTTTCTGTTCTCCATGGTCTAATTTTCTTTTCAGTACCTTCCTATCTTTTACTGCTGTGTTTACCCAATCATTCCTTCTCTTTTGGTGTGGCTCTCGTTCTTCTGCAGATATTTTTAGCTTCTCTAAGAAGTGTTTCTTTGAATAAGGATCATTATTATTCTAGTGCCACTTTCTCTGTTTTGGGTAATTTGGGTGTTCTCGTGCTTCAAAGTATCTTTTATTTGCCATCCTTCAACAACCAAGACTTAAGCTTTGGCATTCTCTTTTGTTGAAAATTTGGCACTCTGACATCCTAGTCTTTCTTTACCAGCTTGAGCGTTCAGATCGCCGATAATGATAGTGTTCTTCTCTGTTATTTGTTCTTGAAGTTCATTAAGGAAATGCTCTTTCTCCTCCGTGGTGCATCCTGTCTGTAGTTGTACGAGGACTATTCAGAAAGTGAGGAACGATCGGCCAGGAAATGGAAACCACTGTGAAAATCTGATGAGGCTTTTCACATACATTTTGGACAGTGTCCTTAGTATGTCCGTCGATCGAATCAAGACGCTCTTTTCAGTTGTGAGTTCACTTTGAGCGAGTAAAGGTGACTAGAAAAACAATGTCTCCCGCCAAGTGGGGGGGCCCGCTGAGAGGCTTCGCCTTAATGAATGCAGCCCACCTAACACAATTGCCACGCACTTTCTTCTTCATGGCAATTCTCAGACACTCTCTGCAGGGGCAGTGAAGACGCTCCTGCAGTCTTTTCGATGGGAAGTGTTCGATCACCCACAACACAGCCCTAATTGGCTCGTCCTGAGTATCATCTCTGTTCACATAAAACGCTGGATACCAAGACAACACTTGGGCGCAGGCTACGCGCTATAGACCAGCGTAGAGCATTATCGGAAAGCACAGGCGGCTGCCTTCTATGACGACGGTGTTGGAAATTTGGTATAACGCTCCAACAAATGTCTAAGTCGGAGCGGCGACTATGTAGAGAAGTACATGGAAGGTGTAACTAAATGTGCAAAGAAAACAGTATTGATTTTCACGCTGGTTTCCATTTCGCGACCGATCGTTCCTTATTTTCGAACAACCCTCGTATATATTTGCATAACCTATGTTGTGTATTACCAGCCCTTAGTCTCTTCTGGATGACCATGTCATTCACGTATTTGACGTCTGCCTGTATCTCTATATCTTTATGGAGGACGAGGCCAACTCCATTTTTGGATTCACTGTTGTTACCACTCCAGTATAGCACATATCCACTTCTCAGTGATTTCTTTTCCACAGCGATTCCACTTTGTCTCACTCAACACCAGTGTCCTGAACTTACGCCTGTCCATAAAATCTACCAGTTCTACACATTTGTTGATGAGAGTGAGGCTACTGAGTGAACAGATTTTCAGTCGTTCCTTTTTGGGAGAGTTTTGTGCGTTCTGGTATCTTCGATGAGCATCACGCATTTTCCCATCATTACTTTGAGCAGTAATAGAAGAACTGTCTTGTCTTGTGTTTAATTCATTCTTTCATCTGAGGCTTGGTGTAGGTTTGAAAGCAGTATATATTTGCTCAGCTATTGACTAGCTAGGACTAACACACGTGAGGATTTTCTTTCAGGGTTTACTCCCTTAGCCTTTGAAGATATCTCTTCTCCACAAGGTAGGGGTGTCCTCTTCTAATTATCCCCAGGGAGGATGGGTTGACTTATCCACTATCTCTGCCACTCTGAAGGTCTCCTTGTCTGCCAAAGGTGCCGTTAGCGTCTTCGTCTGTAACCCTGGGCAAGGGTACCACGTTATACCCCGTAAATCTGGGTCCCTGCCCGAATTAGCCATCCTTTGACACCGGTCTAATAATGTGGAGGATGCCCATCCCCGCAGTTTGGATGCACCAGACAAGAATTACTCAAGCGGATGAAAGGGAAGGTGGCCCTATCTCCCTTGAATCGAGTTAATGGTTGTGTATCATGCCACAACCAAGGAAAATTCTCTGCCCCCCCCCCCCCCCCCCGCCCCAAATTTGTTTAGGCAAGCCCATAGAAGTCTCTGATTATTATGATTTATTCATCAATTAATTTTCAACTAAATAATCTGAGCAACCTGTGACTTACATAATTAGAATCTGTACATTAAATCTTTTTAAACTGTTCTCTCTTCGTCGGAAAGCTGTACAAAGCTGCAATCGTTCCTTCTGCACGCCTTATAGGTCAGAGAAAAGTCTGTGTTCAACACTATGATAGGTAACTTAGTTCCACATTTGCATTAATACACTGTCCCACTTACATAAAACTGTACCAAAATACAGAAATTCAGACGAAACAAAAATAACTGATCTATCTGAATAGTTATCTAAACATTACTGTGATTTTATATTTTTACCTTTTTTACGTAAGTGTGACTGCGTATTTAAGCATGTTTGGAATTAAGTTACGTCATAGTGTTGGGCAGAGACTTTTCTCTGACCTATAATGCATGCAGAAGCAGCGACTGCAGCCCTATCCAGCATTATGAGAAAGAGAGAATTCGGGTTGCTCGTAAAATTAGCATTCAGGCCACGAAAACCTCGGAGCAGTGGATAAATAGATATAATGGTTTGGGAAGAACATTCCAGCAACATTCTCAACTAGAACCGACACCGCGTATGAACCGATCACTATGGAGACAGACCTAGCGGAAACTAACTCCGTCAAAACGGAAGAGGTACACGAGATAATAACATCTCTAAAACATAATAAGGCTCCAGGCCCCGACGGAATATGTAATGAACATATCAAACGTACAACTAGCCTACTATTCCAGCAAATAACAGATATATATGTCTACAAGAGGGCAACATACCAAAAATATGGAGGACGTCGACAGTTAAGATGCTATTTAAGGGGAAAGGCAACCAAATGGATCCGAACTCCTACAGGGGAATTGCCCTGGGAAAATGCACATTGAAGATACTAACAAGTGTTATCACAAAGCCAGTTTCTGAAGATGTAGACCAGAAGATCCCGGAAGAACAATTCGGATTACGGAAAGGCAGGAGCACGCTACACCCCGTTAACAACCTAATAGATGACATAGAGGACGCATTGAGACGTCCCCAAGGAAAACTCCACGCAGTCTTCGTAGATTATACCAAGGCCTTCGATAAAATAAACAGGCACATACTAATCTCAAAATTAGAATCAATAATAGGGAAAGATGAACTTACAACGTCGATCCATAACATGCTGACGGCCAACGTCATTCAGATCACAGACAACGTAAGCACGTCGAAAACGATAACACAAACCAACGGCGTATTGCATGGTGACCCACTAAGCCCTTTACTTTTCAGTATTGCCGCGTACGATGTTGTACAGATGATAAGACAAGAAAAGGAGGATGTCAAAATCTACATATATGCCGACGACATGGTCATCCCATCGAACTCCAGACTCAACCTGCAAAGAGCAATCAACCAACTCGAGAAGTGGGCGCAAGAGAACAAAATGGAAATTAACATGGGAAAAACCGTAGCGAAACAATACACACTAGGATGAACTCTCCTTTCATTGATCCCCCAGTGCCATCTCCCATTAATTTAAGAACTTAATTGGCCACGCGGTATTAGCCGAGCGGTCTGAGGGGCTGCGGTCATGGACTGTGCGGCTGGTTCCGGTGGAGGTTCGAGTCCTCCCTCGGGCATGGGTGTGTTTGTTTGTCCTTAGGATAATTTAGGTTAAGTAGTGTGTAAGCTTAGGGATTGATGACCTTAGCAGTTAAGTCCCATAAGATTTCACACACATTTGAACATTTTTTAATTGTGTGAATAAAACAGAAATATACGAAACATTCCCAGTGTTTACTAAATTCCATACTCAGCTAGTAGATAGACAATAATATCTCTGAACATTCAAGGGTTATTTTTACAAACAGATTTAATAGGATTCCACGAATGCATACAGACTGATAATGTAACTAAATCAAATTACTCAGGGAAAAGAATTATTAAAAATAGACTGGAACTCAACTGATATCTTACTCAAGAGAAATAAAAATAAAAACAAAACTGTCTTTGGATCCGTTGTGGTTGAAAGTGTATGAAATATCTCTGGAAAAACGCGTTCAATTTTCAGCTGCAAGTTCACACGACTAGATTCACAACGTGATTCAGAGATGTTTTATGCCCGACCCACACGGCAAGGAATGGTTCTTAACTAGCCGGGAGAATATACACACAAACTTTTGAGATCGGGGGGGGGGGGGAGGAGAGGGGGCGGGGGGGGGAGCGAAGCGATATCTGTGCAGTCTCGACGACGATGGGTGTGCGGGCATATGTGGAACATGGGAACCAGACTGGTATTCACCTAGTGGGATGAGTGAAACCGCCTAAAAACCACATCCAAGCTGACTGACACGTCATCGTGCACAGGCCAGTGCACCTTCTCATCCCAGAAGCAGTAGTGATAAAATGCACAGTTACCCAGGCAGGCTCTTAAGATGTCCATCCGTAGACCGACCAGTCGACCAACCTCCCATGCAGAGCTGATCTGCTCAATCATGTTCGTCGTTGTGATATAAGATGTTATATCAGCCGTGTCCAGGGTCTGGGTGCTTCAGCTCTATCAGTGCACCTGCATCTGTTAGCTCTGACATCTACCTGCCACCCTACACTAGGCCGTTTTCCCTTCGGTTCTGGCATGGTGAAAAATGCCATGAGACTGTTGTCAGGTAGGCCACCCTCTGAGCAGGTCACCAAACTGTCTGATGTGTGTGAGCACACTGCATCTCTGTGGTAGACTCTACCCATACCCAGTCTCCTGGCAGTTTTTGCCATACCAAAACAAAAGGGAAAAAGACGGAGCATGGGCTGGCAGGAAGGGGTTGGGGCTAGCAGATAGCAGTGCACCGGTGAAGCCAACACATCTGGACCTGTCCAGCATGAAATTGTACACCGCCAAGGCAAACATGTCGGGGCAGACCAGCTCGGCAAGGAGTTGGCCAACTGGTCGGCCTGTGAGTGCGCAGCTTCAGAGCTTCGGATGGACAGAAGGGTCGGCGATCCGCTGGCGATGGGAGGGTGGGGTGGGGGGGCGTGGTGGTGGTGGTGGTGGTGGTGGTGATGGTGGTGGTGGTGGTGGTGAGGGGCGAGGGAGGGGGGTGTGATCCACTCGTCAGCCTGTGAATGATGGACAGCTATCATTAGCCCCACTTCATGAGAGCACTATTGCAGGTGTCGCCGCCATTTTTATGTCTGTGTGCATGCTTCCTATACTTGGTAGCAGTCATGGATAGAGTGGCTCGTGTTAGTACCACCATCATTCAGTAAAAAAAAATGGTTCAAATGGCTCTGAGCACTATGGGACTCAACTGCTGTGGTTATTAGTCCCCTAGAACTTAGAACTACTTAAACCTAACTAAGGACATCACACACATCCATGCCAGAGGCAGGATTCGAACCTGCGACTGTAGCAGTAGCACGGTTCCGGACTGCGCGCCTAGAACCGCGAGACCACCGCGGCCGGCCATTCAGTAAAACATTCGCAATTATTTCGGTTATGATTTTCTAGTGACGCTTCTGCTAGCATCTCAACCAATAGGCATGACATAGCCGTATATACTTCCGCGATAATTTATTTCGTCCTTCCATTGCCTGGGCTTCGTGCGTTGCAGATATCTTGGCTATTAGGTACTTCCGACGTGATTAACAGCTTGGACTCTGTCTCTCTCTGAGAAAAGGGGCTGGGGTAGCTATTTGAGTGTTTAGTGATTCCTTTTTCTTTGAAATTTATTCCTGAAATTCAACTTAAACTGTAATAGGTACTGAACCAGGACTCGAACGCAGATTACTCCTTATCGTGAGCCGTCATCTTACCACTTTGGTTGTGCGAGCATGCTCTCCGGACTTAGCCAAACTTCCATATGTCACCACCTATCTGTTTCTTTTCACTCTAAAATCTTCACCGAAATCACGAGATGTGCGAGTGTGGATAAATGCCGGCCACGGTGGTTGAGCGGTTCTAGGCGCTTCAGTCCGGAACCGCGCGACTGCTACGGTCGCAGGTTCGAATCCTGCCTCGAGCATGGATGTGTGTGATGTCCTTAGGTTAGTTAGGTTTACGTAGTTCTACATTCTAGGGGACTGATGACCTCAGATGTTGAGTCCCATAGTGCTCAGAGCCATCTGAACGCCATTTGTGGATAAATGTATTATTCATCTATGAGAAGACATCGGTAGGTGGTGACATATGGAAGTTTGTGTCGGTCTGGGAAACGTTCTCTGATAGCCTAAGTCTAAGATGACCGCACATGATAAGCGGGAAATCAAACTCGAGTCCCGGTCCGGAACAATTTTTTTCATGTGTGACTTTAGATAGTACATCTATATGTACTACAGTTAAGCCGAATTTCAGGAACAAATTTCAGTACTTGAACCTGGTAGTTCTGTAGTGACCTGTAGCAAAACGATTTCGTACCAGGATGTTGCTTAATTTGTGCGAGTGTATTAACAGCCACTAGAATATAACAGGCTACCACGTATTTCATGCATTTTATGGTCAATATATATATATCAATTTTTATCACATCTGTCTGTAGCATTTCGATGCTGCCTCATGTCTAAGTTTCATTTAGCTACCAGAAGCTCCTGTTACACAAGCCAGAGTCATACTGAAATGTTCCTACTCACACTCCACTTAAAACATCCCACTAGATGATCAAGATGAAAGAGTATTTGGTCGTCGTTTACTCCAAGTTTCAGTATGACTGAGAGCTGGGTGAATAATTAATTGTTAAAATCTGAAATGAGATCCTGCAAAACTACCTCTCTGATCAGCATTTTATCAAAAGTAGAGATCCTTACATCAAATTAGATAAAATGATATATTAAAATTCAAGTAATGTCTTTTGAGGGACACGATAAGCTACAAAAACATGGAACTCGCGAAAATGAAAACCAACAACAAAAGAAGAATTCTGGCAGGATCACATAGAAAATTCACAACGCTTTTAGCATAAGAAGCTCAAACTGACTGAATTCAGACACAGCTAGACGCTAACACTCTCCCACCGTGAAGCTGTGGTAGAATGGCTCTGAGCAGTATGGGACTTAACAGCTATGGTCATCAGTCAGCTGCGGTAGAACAAAATATCAAGTTAAAGAAACGGAATATTAATAAAAGTTATACTACTTTCTAACTGAAATGAAGTATCCGGCACGATTTGCGATGCCTACACCCGAAACAAACGCATTAGAACGTCAAACTAACCTAAGTCACACATTCCAACTTCTTGCATTACACTACTACTTGGCCTGAAAGATCATCTTCACTTACGAGAGCCCCATAGTACAGAGAGTCTCCAAACTACCAGTCTGGGATCCTCAGGTACCGCCGGAAACGGTCACAGGAAATATGCGCCGGTCAGCCGTGCCAACGTATACAATAGCTGTTGACCAGTGGCCACTAACGTCTTTTTCACGCAGCACAGCTCACTCAAACGCTGCATAGAAGTTGGGTAAACTGCCACTAACATCCAATGAAGCCGTTTCTGTGAATCAAAGCATTCTGGAGTATCATACACAGACACACACACACTCCCTTAAGCAGATGAGAGGAGTATGATAGGGAACACAAAAACATAGTACAGACACATAATAAGCATGGTTACAGGAGTATATAAACTCTTAGTAAACATGTAGGTGCATGAAACACAAATTGAAGAGTCACAGGATCTGAGTAGTGAAATGCCAAGGCGGCTGTCAAATAAAGCACCCTGCTGTTTATATTTCTTCCAATTTAGAACGCAGATGTACCGAAAATCAGAAGTGATAAGAACGATCGGAAATCAGAAGTCAGCTCGCTCGGTTCCTCCGTGAGAACCAAAGCGCTGCAGACGAGGGCGATCAGGTTTATGCCGTGTTCATAGACTTCAGGAAGACATTGGACACCGTCCCACACTACCGTTTAGAGAAAAAAAAAACACGCGCTAACGGAGTACAGGACCAGGTTCGCAAATGAAGACTTCCTTACAGAGGCAACTCGATACGTCGCTCTTAACGGAAGAGAACTGACAGGTGTCAAGATAACTTCCAGAGTACCCCAGGGAAATGTGATAGGATCGTTACTGTTTACAGTGTATATAAATGACCTAGTAGAAAGCGTCGGAAGTTCCTTAAGACTATTTGCTGATGATTCTGTTGTGTATAAGAAAGTAGCATCACGAGAAGACAGTATCGATCTGTCGAAGGGCCTGCAGAGGATTGATGTGTAAGTTAGCCTATGGTTTGGGGTCTGGTGCCACTTGCGGAAGTAAGCTAATTATTGCGGTCCTCCTCCAACACTGTCAGAGTGCTCCCCTCCTGCGTACGGCGATCTGGACTGTCAACTAACCCCCAGCACAGCTCTGGGTGATCTCGCAAACTTAACAAGTATGATTAATTTAATTTACCTACTGCCTACCTATCTAATTGATTCTCCCCTCTAAAAAGGAATACACTCCTGGAAATTGAAATAAGAACACCGTGAATTCATTGTCCCAGCAAGGGGAAACTTTATTGACACATTCCTGGGGTCAGATACATCACATGATCACACTGACAGAACCACAGGCACATAGACACAGGCAACAGAGCATGCACAATGTCGCCACTAGTACAGTGTATATCCACCTTTCGCAGCAATGCAGGCTGCTATTCTCCCATGGAGACGATCGTAGAGATGCTGGATGTAGTCCTGTGGAACGGCTTGCCATGCCATTTCCACCTGGCGCCTCAGTTGGCCCAGCGTTCGTGCTGGACGTGCAGACCGCGTGAGACGACGCTTCATCCAGTCCCAAACACGCTCAATGGGGGACAGATCCGGAGATCTTGCTGGCTAGGGTAGTTGACTTACACCTTCTAGAGCACGTTGGGTGGCACGGGATACATGCGGACGTGCATTGTCCTGTTGGAACAGCAAGTTCCCTTGCCGGTCTAGGAATGGTAGAACGATGGGTTCGATGACGGTTTGGATGTACCGTGCACTATTCAGTGTCCCCTCGACGATCACCAGTGGTGTACGGCCAGTGTAGGAGATCGCTCCCCACACCATGATGCCGGGTGTTGGCCCTGTGTGCCTCGGTCGTATGCAGTCCTGATTGTGGCGCTCACCTGCACGGCGCCAAACACGCATACGACCATCATTGGCACCAAGGCAGAAGCGACTCTCATCGCTGAAGACGACACGTCTCCATTCGTCCCTCCATTCACGCCTGTCGCGACACCACTGGAGGCGGGCTGCACGATGTTGGGGCGTGAGCGGAAGACGGCCTAACGGTGTGCGGGACCGTAGCCCAGCTTCATGGAGACGGTTGCGAATGGTCCTCGCCGATACCCCAGGAGCAACAGTGTCCCTAATTTGCTGGGAAGTGGCGGTGCGGTCCCCTACGGCACTGCGTAGGATCCTACGGTCTTGGCGTGCATCCGTGCGTCGCTGCGGTCCGGCCCCAGGTCGACGGGCACGTGCACCTTCCGCCGACCACTGGCGACAACATCGATGTACTGTGGAGACCTCACGCCCCACGTGTTGAGCAATTCGGCGGTACGTCCACCCGGCCTCCCGCATGCCCACTATACGCCCTCGCTCAAAGTCCGTCAACTGCACATACGGTTCACGTCCACGCTGTCGCGGCATGCTACCAGTGTTAAAGACTGCGATGGAGCTCCGTATGCCACGGCAAACTGGCTGACACTGACGGCGGCGGTGCACAAATGCTGCGCAGCTAGCGCCATTGGACGGCCAACACCGCGGTTCCTGGTGTGTCCGCTGTGCCGTGCGTGTGATCATTGCTTGTACAGCCCTCTCGCAGTGTCCGGAGCAAGTATGGTGGGTCTGACACACCGGTGTCAATGTGTTCTTTTTTCCATTTCCGGGAGTGTATGTCAGGTGGGTAGTGTCAGTCAACAGCGTATGCAGATTGGCGAAATGCTATAATTCATTAATAAACAATGATTTATTGTCTAACGACACTTCCCCATAAACTGAACATAAAGTTGGTTATGATTCGAGTATGTTCTAGAAAAACAATTTATTCAGTGCCACCTTGTGACATTAAATGTGCTGGCGGTAGTCCTAGTTGGGCGAGTGCGAAGATTACGCGTGCTTGGCATGGTGCTATCACACCTATACTATCAATCTGAACGGCCAGCTAGCAACTGATACCGATAGTGCAGTGATCGAACGCTTTTCTATGGTCTGTTATCACAACAAGCTGCTGCTATGTAGGTCTGCTGCTTTGCTTCAGCTAGGCGATGGTGGTTTCTGATGGAAATGCCTACAGACCGGCGCAATGCATGTTACCGTTTCCAGACGGAGCTGCGTCCTGCAGTGCGGCTGGTAACGTGGACTGCTGCGCACTGCCGCTTCCGTTGACGAAGCCTGCTGATGTCCGATCCATGCTTTACCGAAAATTGTCAGCAGATGCGCACAAACAAAATTGAGAACTCAAGCTCTTACGCAAAGTGCACAAGAGTATCGAAAACGACCGTCTCATGCGACGACCACAATAGTTCTCACTCAAAACTTCTCTACACAGCACAACGAGCAGCTTCTCTGTTTTCTCAAGAGAGCCGCCAACAATTGCTCGGCAACAAATTTTCTGCCAATCGAAACCTTTCCGGCCTTTCACGCTGGTGGTCCTAATTCTAGTGCTGACGTGTACGTCAAAAGGGCCAATGCCGATTAGAGCCAGAAGCGGGCGCGGGAGGCCTTTCTGGAACGTTCTGTGCTACACCGCGGCGCAACTGTAGGCGCCAGCTCGTCGGGCGTAACACGCATTTCCTAGAACTCGTACGACTGTGCATCGCCGACTGAAGCATCGTTCCCCTTTCCACTTCTTGAACAGTAGCCTCGGTTTCACAGCGCCTGCAGTGTGAATGGAAAGCTATTTTGCGAGGCGCCAGGATTACGGGCGTCGGAGCCTTCAAAAGAAACCGCCGGTGGGTGGTCCCCTCGCCACACGACCGACGCTTAGGTTACGGTGTCCATTGTCCGGCCAGGGGGTGGCAGCACGTTCAGATTGCGGCCCGCCGCTAAGTGCTCTGAGTCCGCCCGTCTCGTCTCCCTTGCTTTGCAGCAGAGTCAGAAGAAATATTTTTGTGAACAAGAGACGGGTTTTCCTACTCAGGCACATACAGACCCTCACATGAAATTTTTTTTTTTTTGGTCGTCAGTTTTCTGACTGGTTTGATGCGGCCCGCCACGAATTCCTCTCCTGTGATAACCTCTTCATCTGAGACCCAACTTCTCAATTATTTGTTGGATGTATTCCAATCTCTGTGTTCCTCTACATTTTTTGCCCTCTGCAGCTCCCTCCAGTACCATGGAAGTCATTCCCTCATGTCTTATCAGACGTCCTATCATCCTCTCCCTTCTCCTTATCTGTGTTTTCCACGTATTCTCTTCCTCTCCGACTCTGCGCACAACTTCCTCATTCCTTATCAGTCCACCTAATTTTCAACACTGTTCTGTAGCACCACATCTCAAATGCTTCGATTCTCTTCTGTTCCGGTTTTCCCACAGTCCGTATTTCTCTACCATACAGTGCTGTACTCCAGACGTACATTCTCAAAAATTTCTTCCTCAAATTAGGGCCGATATTTAATGTTAATAGACTTCTCTTGGCCAGGAATACCATTTTTCCCATAGCTAGTCTGCTTTTGATGTCCTCCTCGCTCCGTCCGTCATTGGTTAATTTACTGCCAAGGTAGCAGAATTCCTTAACTTCATCTACTTCGTGACCCTCAGTCCTGTTTAGTTTCTCGCTGTTCTCATTTTTTTTACTTCTCATTATCATACACCCATACACGTTACGTGTCTTTGATTCAATGATTTCCATTGCTTTCTGCATCCTCATTCCGTTGATCAATGCTGATTCTTCCGCCTTTAGGGGCAGTTTCCCACTCCACCTCTTGACAAGGCCGTTGGCAGAATGAGGTTGACTTCTTATGCCGGAAGTCTTCGGCCGCCAGTGCTGATTATTAATCAAAATTTAAGCAGCGGCGTGATTCGAACCCGGGACCGAAGACGTTTTGATTGTGAATCAAAGACGCTACCCCTTTTTTATTTTTTTTATTGGGTACAGATCGCGCATAGATCTGCCCCTATCAAAAATTTTGCTAAAAGAAATTACTGACTGTGTAGAGTGGCCCTTGACCAGATAGCATTATGTAAAGCGAAGTTCGATGTGCAAAGAGACTCGATTATCGATAAATATGGAAGATGGATAAGCCTGTATGGCTTTTCCATATCTTGTGGAGGGGCCAGAAGGCGACAGGTCTTTCAGATGAATGGTGCAGCCTCTGGCAGTTGTCCCTGGACGTAGATATATGTAATATACTGCCCATACTTAGGGACAAAAACCACTGTTTTACAACTACAGTATTGATTACAAATTTCTGCAAACAGTATCTACTGCAAAATATCTAGGGATAACTTCCATAACGACCTTATGTGGAACGACCACACAAAACAAATAGTAGGAGAAGTAAGAATCATAGAAAGAATCTCAAGGAAATGTAACTCATCTACGAAGGAAATGGCTTATAACGAGCTTGTTAGACCGATTCTTGAATACTGTTCGTCAGTCTGGGACACTTACCAGGTAGGACTCATAATATCCAACGAAGAGCGGCGCGTTTCGTCACAATATCGTTTAGTCGACGCGAGAGCACTTCCGGGAACAGTCGGACAACATGTTAATTCCTCCCCCATACATGTAGCGAAATGACCACAACGGGAAAATTCGAGAAATTAGAGATAATACAGAGGCTTACCGACAATCATTCTTCCAACGCGCTAATAGCGAATGAAGCTGGGAAGGGGCGGCATCAGTTAGTGGTACCTTCTGTACAGCGACCGAGTGAGGAGGCGCAGTAGTTAGTCCACTCGACTCTCATTGGCGAGAACCACGGTTCAAACCCGAGTCCTGCCCTCCTTGATTTAGGTGTTTCGTGATTTCCCTAAATCGCTTCAGGCAAATGCAGGCGTGGTTCCTTTGGGAAGGGCACGGCCGACTTCTTTCCCTAATCCAATGGGACCGATAACCTCACTCTTTGGTCCCCTCTACAAAACCAACCAACCAGAATTACCCTCCGCCACACACCGTCAGGTGACTTGCGGATTATGAAGTAGTTGTAGATGAAACCAATGGAACTGCTCACATGTAGCAGTTTCACTGTGCCACTACGGCATGGCAAGAGAAGATTGGCAGGTTGTTTGTTGTGGTCTTCAGTCCTGAGACTGGTTTGATGCAGCTCTCCATGCTACTCTATCCTGTGCAAGCTTCTTCATCTCCCAGTACCTACTGCAACCTACATCCTTCTGAATCTGCTTAGTGTATGCATCTCTTGGTCTCCCCCTACGATTTTTACCCTCCACGCTGCCCTCCAATACTAAATTGGTGATCCCTTGATGCCTCAGAACATGTCCTACCAACCGATCCCTTCTTCTGGTCAAGTTGTGCCACAAACTCCTCTTCTCCCCAATCCTATTCAGTACCTCCTCATTAGTTATGTGATCTACCCATCTAATCTTCAGCATTCTTCTGTAGCACCACATTTCGAAAGCTTCTATTCTCTTCTTGTCCAAACTATTTATCGTCCATGTTTCACTTCCATACATGGCTACACTCCATACAAATACTTTCAGAAAAGACTTCCTGACACTTAAATCTATACTCAATGTTAACAAATTTCTCTTCTTCAGAAACGCTTTCCTTGCCATTGCCAGTCTACATTTTATATCCTCTCTACTTCGACCATCATCAGTTATTTTGCTCCCCAAATAGCAAAACTCCTTTACTACTTTAAGTGTCTCATTTCCTAATCTAATACCCTCAACCTCACCCGACTTAATTCGACTACATTCCATTATCCTCGTTTTGCTTTTGTTGATGTTCATCTTATATCCTCCCTTCAAGACACCATCCATTCCATTCAACTGCTCTTCCAAGTCCTTTGCTGTCTCTGACAGAATTACAATGTCATCGGCGAACCTCAAAGTTTTTATTTCTTCTCCATGGATTTTAATACCTACTCCGAATTTTTCTTTTGTTTCCTTTACTGCTTGCTCAATATACAGATTGAATAACATCGGGGAGAGGCTACAACCCTGTCTTACTCCCTTCCCAACCACTGCTTCCCTTTCATGTCCCTCGACTCTTATAACTGCCATCTGGTTTCTGTACAAATTGTAAATAGCCTTTCGCTCCCTGTATTTTACCCCTGCCACCTTTAGAATTTGAAAGAGAGTATTCCAGTCAACATTGTCAAAAGCTTTCTCTAAGTCTACAAATGCTAGAAACGTAGGTTTGCCTTTCCTTAATCTTTCTTCTAAGATAAGTCGTAATGTCAGTATTGCCTCACGTGTCCCAGTATTTCTACGGAATCCAAACTGATCTTCCCCGAGGTCGGCTTCTACTAGTTTTTCCATTCGTCTGTAAAGAATTCGTGTTAGTATTTTGCAGCTGTGGCTTATTAAACTGATTGTTCGGTAATTTTCACATCTGTCAACACCTGCTTTCTTTGGGATTGGAATTATTATATTCTTCTTGAAGTCTGAGGGTATTTCGCCTGTTTCATACATCTTGCTCACCAGATGGTAGAGTTTTGTCAGGACTGGCTCTCCCAAGGCCGTCAGTAGTTCCAATGGAATGTTGTCTACTCCGGGGGCCTTGTTTCGACTCAGGTCTTTCAGTGCTCTGTCAAACTCTTCACGCAGTATCGTATCTCCCATTTCATCTTCATCTACATCCTTTTCCATTTCCATAATATTGTCCTCAAGTACATCGCCCTTGTATAGACCCTCTATATACTCCTTCCACCTTTCTGCTTTCCCTTCTTTGCTTAGAACTGGATTTCCATCTGAGCTCTTGATGTTCATACAAGTGGTTCTCTTATCTCCAGAGGTCTCTTTAATTTTCCTGTAGGCAGTATCTATCTTACCCCTAGTAAGATAAGCCTCTACATCCTTACATTTGTCCTCTAGCCATCCCTGCTTAGCCATTTTGCACTTCCTGTCGATCTCATTTTTGAGACGTTTGTATTCCTTTTTGCCTGCTTCATTTACTGCATTTTTATATTTTCTCCTTTCATCAATTAAATTCAATATTTCTTCTGTTACCCAAGGATTTCTACTAGCCCTCGTCTTTTTACCTACTTGATACTCTGCTGCCTTCACTACTTCATCCCTCAAAGCTACCCATTCTTCTTCTACTGTATTTCTTTCCCCCATTCCTGTCAATTGTTCCCTTATGCTCTCTCTGAAACTCTGTACAACCTCTGGTTCTTTCAGTTTATCCAGGTCCCATCTCCTTAAATTCCCACCTTTTTGCAGTTTCTTCAGTTTTAATCTACAGGTCATAACCAATAGATTGTGGTAAGAGTCCACATCTGCCCCTGGAAATGTCTTACAATTTAAAACCTGGTTCCTAAATCTCTGTCTTACCATTATATAATCAATCTGATACCTTTTAGTATCTCCAGGGTTCTTCCATGTATACAACCTTCTATCATGATTCTTAAACCAAGTGTTAGCTATGATTAAATTGTGCTCTGTGCAAAATTCTACCAGGCGGCTTCCTCTTTCATTTCTTAGCCCCAATCCATATTCACCTACTATGTTTCCTTCTCTCCCTTTTCCTACACTGGAATTCCAGTCACCCATAACTATTAAATTTTCATCTCCCTTCACAATCTGAATAATTTCTTTTATTTCATCATACATTTCTTCAATTTCTTCGTCATCTGCAGAGCTAGTTGGCATATAAACTTGTACTACTGTAGTAGGTGTGGGCTTCGTATCTATCTTGGCCACAATAATGCGTTCACTAAGCTGTTTGTAGTAGCTTACACCCGCGTTGGCAGGAGAGATCAGTTAATCCAATTGGGAATCAGAGGTAGTCAGTTCAGCAAATAACTTTTCCCATTCGCCATCGTCATTCCGTACCTGTTTCAGTTTAATCACCACCAACCAAGTCTACAGTAGACAAGAGCAGAAGTGTATGTTGGGCGAAAGCATTTGTGTAGTATTCAATTATTTTGCCGGAACGGTAGTAGGTTTGGTGGTAACACTTCGTGTGTGCTCATTAACAGCATTCAGCACGATTTCTCTCTTTTTTTTTTTCCTTCATCAGTCTTCTGACTGTTTTGATGCTCTGTACTCATTAGACTGTTCATTCCGTTCAGCAGATCATTTCACCTTGAATTTTAATCAAACTACTGAACCTTTCTTTTATTTCCATCATTGCTTCCTCGATGTACAGATTGAACATTAGGGGCGAAAGGCTACATCATTCTCTTACACCCTTTATAATACGAGCACTCCATTCTCGGTCGACCACTCTTATTATTCCCTCTTGGCTGTTGTCTCTTGTGATAACCTCTTCATCTCAGAGTACCATTTGCAATCCATGTCTTTAATTATTTGTTGGATTTATTCCAATCTCTGTCTCCCTCTACACTTTTTGCTCTCTACAGCTCCCTCTGGTCCCATGGAAATCATTCCCTCACGTCTTATCAGACGTTCTATCATCCTTCTCCTTATCATTGTTTTCCACATATTTATTTCCTGTCCGATTCTGCTCTCAACCTCCTCATTCCTTACCTTATCAGTCCACGTAATTTTCGACATTGGTCTGTAGCACTACATCTCAAATGCTTCGATTCTCTTCTGTTCCGGTTTTCCCACGGTCCATGTTTCACTACCATTCATTGCTGTACTCCAGACGTACATTCTCAAAAATTTCTTCCTCAAATTCGATATTTGATATTAGGAGACTTCTCTTGACCAGGAGTGCCCTTTTGCCATAGCTAGTCTGCTTTTGATTTCCTCCTTGCTCCGTCCGTCATTGGTTATTTTACTGCCTAGGTAGCAGAATTCCTTAACTTCATTGACTTCGTGACCATCAATCCTGTTGATAAGTTTCTCGCTGTCCTTCTACAATTTACTCTCAGTCTATATACTCATTAGACTGTTAATTCCGTTCAACAGATGATGTAATTCTTCTTCACTTTCACTCAGGATAGCAATGTCATCAGCGAATTGTATCATTGATATTCTTTCACCTTCAATTTTAGTTCCACTCCTGAACCTTTCTTTTATTTCCATCATTGCTTCCCCGATGTACAGATTGAACATAGGGGGCGAAAGGCTACATCCTTGTCTTACACCCCTTACAATACGAGCACTTCTTTCTTGGTCGACCACTCTTATTATTCCCTCTTGGCTGTTTTAGATATTGTATATGACCCGTCTCTCCCTATAGCTTACCCCTACTTTTTTCAGAATTTCGAACATCTTGCACCATTTTATATTGTCGAACGCTTTTTCCAGGTCGACAAATCTTCTGAACGTGTCTTAATTTTTCTGTAGTCTTGCTTCTGTTATTAACCGCAACATCAGAATTGCCTTTACTTTTCCTAAAGCCAAACTGATCGTCATCTAGCACATGCTCAATTTTCTTTTCCATTCTTCTCTATATTTTTCTTGTAAGCAACTTGGATGCACGAGCTGTTAAGCTGATTGTGCGATAATTCTCGCACTTGTCAGTTCTTGCCGTCTTCGGAATTGTGTGGATGACGCTTCTCCGAAAGTCAGATGGTACGTCGCCAGACTCATACATTCTACACACCGCCGTGAATAGTTATTTTGTTGTCACTTCCTCCAATGATTTTAGAAATTCCGATGGAATGTTATCTATCCCTTCTGCCTTATTTGTTCTTCAGTCCTCAACACTACTGAAGTGGTATTCTAGATTCATTAACGTAGTGTCAGTCAGGCATATTAATAGTGGATGATAAGAACCGCCGTACACTCTTCTCTCGCGTTGCCGTGTGCTGCGCTGACGGTTCGGCGCACTGACCAGCCGCACGGGCTTCCGCAATCGAAGCCTGCGAGCGTCCAAGGCCGCGGCGACGGCGCGACCCACAGCCCGGGGCGGCAACCGCAACCGGATGCGAACGGAGTTGAGCTGAGCTGTGGAGCCGTACCCCGCCACACCACGCCCCACACCGCCCCCTTATTTTCGCGGACCGGCTGCCCTCCCACTGGCGACTTTTTCTGCCCCTCAGACTCGCCCGCAGACGACACCTGCAGGCCTCACACTGCCGGCTTTCTCGTTCCTCTCGTCAGCAGCTTTCATGTTCTGGGAACCTGTGACGGAGATCCTCTGCCCCATTCCCTGACACCGTGTTTGCTGTAGACAGTGTTATATACGCTGAAGCACCAAAGAATCTGATATAGGCATACGTATTCAAATACAGAGGTATGTAGACAGGCACAATACGGCACTGCTGTCGGCGACGCCTATATAAGACGACAAGTGTCTGGCGCAGTTGTTCGGTTACTGCTGCTACAATGGCAGGTTATCAAGACTTGAGTGGTGTTATAGTCGGCGTACGAGCAATGGGACACAGCATCTACGAGGTAACGATGAAGTGGAGATTTTACTGTACGATCATTTCACGAGTGTACCGTGAATATCAGGAATCCAGTAAAACATCAGATCTCCGACATCACTGCGGCCGGGAAAAGGTCCTGCAAGAACGGTACCAACGAGGACTGAAGAGAATGGTTCAACATGACAGAACTGCAGCCCTTCCGCAAATTGCTGTAAATTTCAGTGCTGGCCACGAACGAGTGCCGGCCGAAGTGGCCGTGTGGTTAAAGGCGCTGCAGTCTGGAACCGCAAGACCGCTACGGTCGCAGGTTCGAATCCTGCCTCGGGCATGGATGTTTGTGATGTCCTTAGGTTAGTTAGGTTTAACTAGTTCTAAGTTCTAGGGGACTAATGACCTCAGCAGTTGAGTCCCATAGTGCTCAGAGCCGTTTGAACCATTTGAACCACGAACGAGTGTCAGCGTGCGACCCATTCAACGAAACATCACCGAAATTCTTCCAATCCATATGTGGCATACAGCAAACCAGTGCTTAACAGTATTGGTTAAAAACAGTCTCGGTTGCAATTTTATTTTTTTGTTTTTCAACGACGCGTTCCGCCTTATTTAGGCAATTTTAGTTATGAACTGGCAAAGCTTTTCCGGGGAGTGGGCTCTCGTATAGTATTTTCCGCGGCTACCAATCTCCAGTTTATGTACATACATAATGAATCACCTAAAAAGAACAACCTTTTGGCATCGGGAATATATCTGCTCGAGTGTCGCGATTGTAATGCAGGATATGTTGGACAAACAGGCAGAACCTTCAAAATTAGACTGCAAGAACATCTTCTTAATAGATGGGGACAGGTAAAACAGAGCTCTACCTTTACCCAACGCCTTAAAGCCAGTGGCCATAGTCCTCCGCAAGTACAAAATTAAAAGATTTTCCATTTTGCGCAAAAGCGTAAGAAGTTAAACATTTTGGAAGAAATTGAAATATTTAGTCATATGGAAGAGAAGGATTTGTGTCTTCTTAACAGCCAAATATTTGGCGCCAATCAGGCATTTTCAGAAGTTATGAAATCGGTGTTATTAATGTAATCCGGGAGATCTCGTAATTCTGCCTTAATATGAGCCCTGTTCCTCTCTGGTCTTATGTCGTCTCCTTAGCCAAGCCATTAGGGTTTTTACATATTTTTTTTTTTACTCAAATAGGATACTTGCGAGTTTGTCGCTTTAAATTACTACGCATTTTACACATTTCAATGTAGCTATAAAAAAAGGGGGGGGGAATTTACCCGCATAACGTCCGTCTTCCACATTGGTGTGTATTTTTTAAGCTTAATAATTTTACTTGTATTTCATAAAAAAAAGTTTTCTTGCTAGAAGTTCTTGCTCCGAATGACGCAGTATTGTTATATGGGCGGCCTCTTTATCTGAAATTACGGTTCTGTGTTTCTAATGTTCTCGTTCTAGTGGTATATGATGCGAAAAATCTGTTTATGTACGACATCTGTGTGTTGTATTATACACCTTGCTTTCTCATTTTAAATTTACCGCCGTCATTTATATTTTACTTCGTCAAAATTTTAGGATAACCTATTGCATAGGTGTTGCCCCTAGTAATTCCACCTTATCAATGTTTTATGTGCATTAAATTTTTAAAGTTATAATGGGTATGTATATCCAGTTTACGATCTCTCATTCTTATCACTGCTGCGTCGCAGCGCCACCTATTGAGGTGATTCTGTATTAAGTGTCAGTACTGGCACACGACGCGGTGGCGCATTATGCTTACTACCTGAGCCCCCATCTTACTCTGTTACTCGCACCTGTGAACGGGAACGCGTTATACAGATCTGGGTGCCTCTTGCGTCCATCTAGAAAAGGTAATGATTTTACTACTTTATACTTCTAGTTTTTACTGAGTTTAACGAAGGCGATGTTGGTCTCATATATTCGACGATGCCCTTTGGCTACACTGACTAAATGATTCTTCTAAGAAATGCCAAATTAAGGTATTTGCTCTTTCAATAGTTGATCTGTTCATACATGCTTATAGGTTATCCAAGTCTGCATAACGCGATTGCGATTCTTAAATAGATGTATTTGTTCTCTGTTTTCTATGTAGATAACCTGAAGGTGCCTAAATAAGGCGAAAAGCCTCGTTGAAAAATAAAAAAATAAAATTGCAACCAAGACTGTTATTAACCAAAACATCACCGATATGGCCGTTCGGAGCCGGAGGCCCACTCTTATACCCTTGATGACTGCACGACATAAAGCTTTACGCGCACCTGGGCCCGTCAATACCGACATTGGACTGTTGATGACTGGAAACATGTTGTCTGGTCGGACGAGTCTCATTTCAAGTTGTATCGAGCGGATGGACGTTACGGGTATGGAGACAACCTCACGAATCCATGGACCCTACATGTCAGCAGGGGACTGCTCAAGTTCGTGGAGGCTCTGTAATGGTAGGGGCGTGTGCAGTTGGAGTGATATATGACCCTTGATACGCCTGGATACGACTCTGATCACCTGCATCCATTCATGTTCATTGTGCATTCCGACGGACTTGGGCAATTCCAGCAGGAGAATGCGACACCCTAAATGTCCACAATTGCTATAGAGTGGCTCCAGGAACACTGTTCTGAGTTTAAGCACTTCCACTGCCCACCAAATTTTCCAGACATGAACATTATTGAGTATATCTGGGATGCCTTGAAACGTGCTCTTCTGAAGAGACCTCCACCCCCTCATACTCTTACGTATTTAAGGGCAGGATTTATGATGTCAATTCCCTCCAACAGTACTCCAGACCTTAACGAGTCCATGCCACGTCCTGTTGCGGCAGTTCTGCGTGCTTGCGGCGGCCCTACACGGTATTAGTCACGTGTACCAGTTTCTTTGGATGTTTAGTGTAGAAAATTGTGGGCGAACGCTGCGATTCTCAAGCCTGGTTAACACCGGAGCGAATGGAAGTGAACGCAAGGGAAGGAGCATTCGCAGATACAGGGTGACAATTATTGAACTATATGAAATAAAATCGTCATAACTTCTGAACGGTTTACGTTAGGACTTCAAATTGCACGGTTGACCGCGAGGCGTGATGGGATTTAGTACGTGCATTGTTGTTTGGTTTAGCGACGAAGTCCACTTTCATTTGGATGGGTTCGTCAATAAGCAAAACTGACGCATTTGGGGGCTGAGAATCGGCATTTCGCAATCCAGAAGTCTGTTCACCCCCAGTGGATAACTGTGTGGTGTGCAATGTCTAGTCACGGAATAATCGGTACCATGTTCCTTGAATGCACGGTAACTACCGAACGGTACGTGAAGGTTTTGGATGATGATTTTATCTCAATTAACCAAAGTCACCTTTAATTGGACAAGATGTGTTTCATGCAAGACAGAGCTCGACCGCATTGAAGCAGGGACATAGGCCTCGATGGGCCGCCATATTCTCCGGATCTAAACAGATGTGACTCCTTTTCATGGGGCTATATTAAAGACAAGGTGTACGGCAATAGCCCCAAAACCATTGCTGAGCTGAAAACAGCCATTAACGAGGTCATCGACAGCACCGATGTTCAGACACTTCAGCGGGTCATGCAGATGTTCAAATGGTTCAAATGGCTCTGAGCACTATGTGACTTAACTTGCGAGGTCATCAGTCCCCTTGAACTTAGAACTACTTAAACCTAACTAACCTAAGGACATCACACACATCCATGCCCGAGGCAGGATTCGAACCTGCGACCGTAGCGGTCTCGCGGCTCCAGACTGTAACGCCTAGAACCGCTCGGCCACCCCGGCCGGCGGGTCAAGCAGAATTTCGCTATTTGTATACGGCACATAATCGCCAATGATGGCATGCATATCGAACTTAACCTAAATCCGATTATCCGTAGTGACGCTTACATGTTGAATGAAGTGTGTGGACGCGGCATTTTATAACTAATTTACGTTTTTTTTTTTCATACAGTTCAAAAACTGTCACCCTGTAATTCTCCAGTGTTCACTACCGTTGGTTTGTATCTGTGAAAAAAGCATCTACACTAGAGAGAATGGAAGGAAACACGAGGTAACGAACGTAGCTAATCAACGATGCGTTACTGTTTTTTCTGAGCTAATGTACGTGGCAGTCAGATGGAAACAAGACAGGCGGAAAAAAGCAAATAAACTGCTTATTATTTCAAAAGTATTTGTCATAACTGTTAATACATTTATCCCACTGTGAGACAAGACGGTCAATGCTTTCATGGAAAAATGTTTGCGGTTGCCTACGGAACCATGATTGCACCCAAGTGTGCACCTCTTCGTCCGAAGCAAATCGTCGACCACAAATGTTTTTCTTCAGAGCTCCAAAAAACCTGGAAACCGCAAGGGGAGAGATTGGGACTGTATGGAAATTGTTTAAGGGTTTTCCAGTGAAACTTCATTAGCGTGGTCGAAATAACAGACACGCGTTCTGAAAAGTCCTGATTACCTTTGACTACAAGAGCCCACTGCTCATTAACTTTCTGGAATATGACACTAAAGCCCAGCAGTACGTGGGCACTTCGCAAAAATTGAAGCGCACCACCAAGTCCAAACGCCCAGGAATATCAACGGACGGCGTCATTCTGTTGGAGGATACTGCTCCGCCCACATGATGCCAAGCTTGTTTGAACTTCTTTGCAGGAGTTTCGCTGGGAAGCCCTTACACATCCTTGATACAGTCCCGATTTCTCCCCCTGTAGTTTTCACCGTTTTGTAACCCTGAAGAGAGATATTTGCGGTCATCAATTGCTTCGGGCGAAAGGTTGCATAACTCCCATGTAATCATAGTTCCGAAGGCAACTGCAAACAGTTTTGCATGACGGCATTGACCGTCTTGTCACACAGAGGGATAAACTTATTAACAGCCACAACCCAAAACTTCGATCCTTAGATAGGATTATTTTGCATGATCAGAGCAATGTTTTTAACGAAGTAAACAAAATAGTCTCGGGAACGAAATATTTACGTGTTCCATTTGGCACGTAAGTGTGAAATGCGACGAGGTGGTTCGCTGAGCACTGAATTGCGCTTCCGGCTTTCCTTAGAGCGAGGATTTTTCCCAAATTTTGCCCACGGGTGGATACGCTTTTCGCTGGATTCTCATTATAACTGAGAAGGATATTTAGAAGCAAAGATAACTACGGTCGAGCAACATAGCCTGAAGAAGGAAAGGCTGGCATTCACACACTGATTATTAGTAACTCGAGATATTTACTAGCATGTTACTGAAGGACAGTTTCGCATTCGCATTCAAACAGTTGGTATATCTCAGATAGCTTCTGATCTGTAGATTTCATTAACTTATAAGGAAGATAATTCGAATCAAATGTGATTAATGAAATGCGAAATATACATACGATTTGTCACAGTGGCAGTTTGATAAAACCTGCTATATATAGTCTGTTAGGTGGCAGTTTGCATTACCTCAACGAAACCATGTTTGTTTATACTCGAAAATCTCTGACGTAACACTGACACATCAGCCATGTAAATACAGATACCATGAGCGTAAGCAACGCGAATAATCAGGCCTTTCGCATATGTTTAATTTTAATCAGCGTAGTACACCTGAGAAATTGTTTTTGAGAAAAAAAACTTAACTAAGGCAAGGTAATGAGCTATCTCCAAGCTAGTCTTCGAAAAAGTTGTAAGAGAAACAAAAAAACCACAAATGGAAATATCACAGGTATTTGGTTGTCCAAATATACTGGCATATTCATATGAGATAGTATTAATAGAAAATAACAGTTGTGAAACTGAAACGGTCTTCAAGAAACTTAATGCCACTGCCATGAAAGGTTTAAGAATAAATGAAGAAGAGACGGAATATATGATCATACAAAGTGAAAAGATGACTACAGAACAACGTGATGATCTACACACAGAAAAATACACTTTCAGGAACACTCCCAACGTCAAATACCTTGATGTAAATATAAATGACTGTAATAGAAGACAAATCTAACACCAAATTAGACTACAGAAAGCAAACATATTTTTCGCTCCAAAAACTTCTGTCCTCCAACTCCTGACCAGGACAAACAAGCTGAAGCTCTACAGCACAATCGTGAGGACGGTACTGCTGCACGGAGACGGAAAATGGAACACGACCAAAAGAGCTGAGCATCAACTATTGTTCTTCGAAAATAAAGTGTAGAGAAAAATCTTTGGGCCGACGTTTGACCAAGCAACACGAAGACGGGTTGGCAATCCCTGGAAACTAGCTAAGCTAGCCGTCTTTAGTGAACATCGCTGAAGCCAGTCGTTTTCAATGGGCAGACAATGTTGTCAGAATGGACCCTGGCAGAATAGTTCGTGAGATACACAATAAGAGGATGGTATTAATACTGGCAACAGCAATGCTTCCTCCCCAGCTTTCTACACTATGTGACCAAAAGTATCCGGACTCCTGATTGAAAATGACTTACAAGTTCGTGGCGCCCTCCATCGTAATGCTGGATTTCAATATGATGTTATCCCACCCTTAGCCTTGATGACAGCTTCCACTCTCGCAGAGATACGTTCAGTCAGGTGCTGGAAGATTTCTTGGGGGGTGGCAGCCCATTCTTCACGGAGTTTTGTAATGAGGAGAGGTATCGATGTCCGTCGGTGAAGCCTGGCACGAAGTCGGCGTTCCAAAGGTGTTCTATGGTATTCAGGTGAGGACTCTGTGCAGGCCAGTCCATTACAGGGATGTTCTTGTCGTGTAACCACTATGAATAGATGCTCGATCGTGTTGAAAGATGCAATCGCTATCCCCGAATTGCTCTTCAACAGTGGGAAGCAAGAAGGTGCTTAAAACATCACTGTAGGCCTGTGCTGTGATAGTGCCACGCAAAACAACAAGGGTTGCAAGCCCCCTCCATGAAAAACACGACCACAGAATAACACCACAGCCTCCGAATTTTACTGTTGGCACTACACACGCTGGCAGATGACCTTTACCGGGCATTCGCCATACACACACCCTGCCATCGTATGCCAAGTGGCTACTTGTGTACCGTGATTCGTCACTCCGCACAATGGGTTTCCATTGTTCAATCGTCCAATGTTTCCTTACACCAAGCGAGGCGTGATGTGTGGCTTATGAGCAGCCTCTCAACCACGAAATCCAAGTTTTCTCACCGCCCGCCTAACTGTTATAGTACTTGCACTGGATCCTGATGCAGTTTGGAATTCCTCTGTGACGGTCTGGATAGATGTCTGCGTATTACACATTACGACCCTCTTCAACTGTCGGCGGTCTCTGTCAGTCAACAGACGAGGTCGGCCTGTACGCTTTTGTGCTGTACGTGTCCCTTCATGTTTTCAATTCACTATCGCAAACAGTGGACCGAGGGATGTTTAGGAGTGTGGAAATTTCGCGTACAGACGTATGACACAAGTGACAACCAATCACCTAAGTCCGTGAGTTCCGCTAAGCGCCCCATTCTGCTCTCTCATGATGTCTAATGACTACTGATGTCGCTGATATGGAATACCTGGCAGTAGGTGGCAGCACAATGCACCTAATATGAAAAATGTATCGTTATGGGGGTGTCCGGATACTTTTGATCACATAGTGTACGTTGCGGGCTTCGCGATGGTCTTAGCCCCAGTTTTTTGTTTATAGACGTCCACGTATTTGCGAGTGATACATTTTAAATTCCTTGATGAGAATGTTGGGGAATGTGCTTTTCACAGCCTTTAAACAGATCGCTTTCATGGATTGACTATAAACACCTGGTGATTGCAGCGGTACTTCTTATTAAACATAAAATGAGATTGACATAAAATGTAGAATGGGTGAGCAGGAATATCTAGAGGGCAAATGCAAGGCTGTAGAAGCATGCATGAGTAGGGGAAAGATAGATGAGGGCTGTAGCAAAATTAAAGAGACGTTTGGAGAAAAGACAAGCAGCTCTATGAACAGAGAGAGCTTAGACAGTAAGCCAGTTTTAAAACAAAAAGATATAACTGAAACATTGAAGCAAAGTACTTATGCGCTATACAAGGAGAATTAACTTCAAGACAAGGAGGAAGTGGATGAAGATGAGATGTGAGATATGATACTGGAAGAAGAATTAGACAATTCACTGAAAGACGTAAGTCGAAAGAAGACCCCAGGAGTAAATACTGAGGTCACGATGACAAAACTGTTACTGCTGGTGTGCAAGATATATGAATATGACAAAATAGCATCAGACACCAAGAAAAGTTTACCAAGAGCAGGCATTGATTGCAGGGGGACCAACTGTTGAAACTAAGATTTTGAAAACAGCCACAAGTAGCACTTTGTATTTTTATTGACCGGTTTCGCTCTTCAAATGAACAAGAGTATCATTAGAATATACACTGTAAAATATAAAAATTGAGATAACACGGAAAACTTAACGCTGACTTTACGTAAAGTACATACTCTACTTCCACTGTGGCAACTTACGTTTAAAGTTAGCTGACAGCATTAAATATTGCCTTTAAAGTTGGCTGACAGCTCTGTAAATCAGTCTAGCTGTACAATAGTACTTAAACTTACGCTTAAGGTGCTGTTGTTAATGATGACGCCGACAGCGGCAAAGATGATATTGACCGTACAACGGTATTTGTAACGTCAGTGGTAAAGTCTATCCAAAGATAATTTACAGCTATAGAAAACGGAAGTTACATTTTAATCGCCTCTTTTATGGGAATATATATAGACATGTATAATAACTGTAGTTACAAAGATGGAAAGTTTGTATATAACCAAACTACCAGTTTCATAAGTCGTGGTTGCAAAATACCGACACGAATTATTAACAGAGGAGTGGAAATAGCGACAGAAACCAATTTTGGGGTGGATCAGTTTGGGTTCTGTAGAAATACAGGAACACGCGAGGCAACATTGCTCCTACAACGTAGCTTAGAAAATAGCTTAAAGAAAGGCAAACGTAAGTTTACAGCATTTGTAGATTTAGAGAAAGGCTTTGACAGTGTTGGCTGGAATACTCTGAAATTCTGTAGCACTATAGCTAGGAGGGTAAAATACAGGGAGGGAAAGGTAACCTACAACTTGAAAAGAAAAACAGACTGCAGTTATAAGAGTCGGGCATGAAAGGGAAGCAGTAGTTGAGAAGGAAGAGAGACAAGGGTTACAACCCATCCCCAATGTTATTCAATCTCTACAGTGAGCGCCGGCCGGTGTGGCCGAGCGGTTCTAGGCGCTTCAGTCTGGAACCGCACGACCGCTACGGTCGCAGGTTCCAATCCTGTCTAGGACATGGCGTGTGTGATATCCTTAGGTTAGTTGGGTTTAACTAGTTCTAAGTTCTAGGGAACTGATGACCTCTGCTGTCAAGTCCCACAGTGCTCAGAGCCATTTGAACCATTTTTCTACAGTGAGCAAGCACAAAGAGAAACAATGAGAAATATGGAAAGAATGTTAAATGCCAGGGACAAAATATAAAAATTTTGAGATTTGCTGATAACATTGTAATTCGCCACAGACGGCAAAGGACTGCGAAGAGCAATTCAACGGAATGCGTAGTGCTTTGGGAAGAGGTCATAAGATGAACACCAAGAAAAGCATAACAAAAGTAATGGCTTATAATCGAATTAAATCAGGTACTGCAGATACAGTTAGAGTAGGGAATGGCACACTAAAACTAGTAGGTGAATTTTGCTATATAGGCATGAAAACAACTAACGGTGGCTGAGTCAGAGCTGGTGTAAAATACAGACCGGCAGTAGCAGGAAAATTATTTCTGAAAAGAGAAATTTGCTAACACCGAATAAATATTTAAGTAGTATTGTAAGGAAGTGAAACATGGACGTGAAACAGTTCAGGCAAGAGAATAAGAGCTTTTTAAATGTGCTGCTAAAGAAGAATGCTGTACATTAAATGGGTAGATTGAATAACTTATGAGGAGGTACTGAGTCTAACTGCAAAAAAGAGAAATTTATAACGCCACTACAGTAAAAGAAGGAGTCGGTCGATAGTACACATCGAGGTATAATTATTTTGGTAATAGAGAGTAGTGTGGGCGACTGAAGACCACATCAAAATAGAGATTTACGAACAGTCGTGTTTCCGACGCACCATTCGCGCATAGTTTTAGAAGTACCCTCTGCCAAACACCGTAAGGCGACTGACGGAGATATCAGCTCTGAAAATTTATAATTGATTTACAACTATGCACTGTAACTAACGTCTGGACGCTGGAAGGATGAGGTGAACTGGTGGGATAGAAATATGACAGAAGCGAAGCTCCCGTCTAGACTGTTGCCGTGTCGTCCTTGGAGACAGCCGGAGAGCGGTAACAGCCGTGACTTGTCCATATACATCGGCAGCGTGACCTCCGGCAGGGCCTTCGTCCTTGGAGCATCACTGATGGTTCTCACGAAGGAATACAAAGGAATGCTTTGCTTGGCGGCTACCTCATCTTCAGCTGGCGTCGAGCACTTTAATAGCCAGTACTTCTGATAATGGTATTACATGTACTGCTTTAGCAGTAGCTGGGAAACACTTACTAAATGAAAATGTATCACAATCCTAAATAATAGGGCTGTCAACAAGGAAACGAACATGACGTAGCGAGCAGAAAGCCAGGCATCGGGCCATGCGTTAGTCAGAAGCAAAATGATCTCAATGATACCATTCCCTATAAACACTGACGGAAAAAATCGCAACACCAAAAAAATTATGTAGAGTAATGAAATTTCGGGAATACATTTCCCTAGCTAATATATTTAAGTTTAAAGATTAAAAACAGTCTTGATCGCTACTGCTGTTATTCCAACGTCGAAGGTCGGCGCAACTTGCACCACGGAGTCCACCCACTGCTCTGGAGTCTGAAGATGGTTCTTAAATAGAATCGAAACCGGTCAGTCCAATAAAAATAAAAAATTGCGATCAAGACTGTTTTCAGTCTTTAAATTTCAATTTTAAAGATCGCTGATAATCTTTTCAATAATATATTTAAGTGATCTAAATTGCACGTTCATACACTACTGGCCATTAAAATTGCTACACCAAGAAGAAATGCAGATGATAAACGGGTATTCATTGGACAAATATATTATGCTACAACTGACATGTGATTAAATATCCACGCAATTTGGGTGCATAGATCCTGAGAAATCAGTACCCAGAACAACCACCTCTGGCCGTAATAACGGCCTTGATACACCTGGCCATTGAGCCAAACAGAGCTTCGATTGCGTGAACAGGTACAGCTCCCATGCAACTTAAACACGATACCACAGTTCATCAAGTGTAGTGACTGGCATATTGTGACGAGCCAGTTGCTCGGCCACCATTGACCAGACGTTTTCAGTTGGTGAGAGATCTGGAGAATGTGCTGGCCAGGGCAGCAGTCAAACATTTTTTGTATCCAGAAAGGCCCGTACAGGACCTGCAACATACGGTCGTGCATTATCCTGCTGATATGTAGGGTTTCGCAGGGATCGAATGAAGGGTAGAGCCACGGGTCGTAACACATCTGAAATGTAACGTCCACTGTTCAAAGTGCCGTCAATGCGAACAAGAGGTGACCGGGACGTGTAATCAATGGCACCCCATACCATCACGCCGGGTGATGCGCCAGTATGGCGATGACGAATACACGCTTCCAATGTGCGTTCACCGCGTTGTCGCCAAATACGGATGCGACCATCATGATGCTATAAACAGAACCTTGATTCATCCGAAAAAATGACGTTTTGTCATTCGTGCACCCAGGTTCGTCGTTGAGTACACCATCGCTGGCGCTCCTGTTTCTGATGCAGCGTCAAGGGTAGCCGCAGCCACGGTCTCCGAGCTGATAGTCCATGCTGCTGCAAACGTCGTCGAACTGTTCGTGCAGATGGTTGTTGTCTTGAAAACGTCCCCATCTGTTGACTCAAGGATCGAGACGTGGCTGCACGATCCGTTACAGCCATGCGGATAAGATGCCTGTCATCTCGACTACTAGTGATACCAGGCCGTTGGGATCCAGCACAAGGTTCCGTATTAGCCTCCTGAACCCACCGATTCCATATTCTGCTAACAGTCATTGGATCTCGACCAACGCGAGCTGCAATGTCGCGATACGATAAACCGCAATCGCGATAGGCTACAATCCGACCTTTATCAAAGTCGGAAACGTGATGGTACGTATTTCTCCTCCTTACACGAGGCATCACAACATCGTTTCACCAGGCAACGCCGGTCAAATGCTTTTTGTGTATGAGAAATCGGTTGGTAACTTTCCTTATGTCAGCACGTTGTAGGAGTCACCACCGGCGCCAACCTTGTGTGTATGCTCTGAAAAGCTAATCATTTGCATATCACAGCATCTTAATCCTGTAGGTTAAATTTCGCGTCTGTAACACATCTTCGTGGTGTAGCAATTTTAATGGCCAGTAGTGTAGGTTACTGTAGCAGCGAGATAAGCCATTGCAAGTGCGAAATACTGGAACATTAATAACAGGTGTATCAGCAAGAACGTTGAATGCAAGCATGTAAACGTGCATGGATTGTGTCGCACAGGTGCCGGATGTCCGTTTATGGACCTGAGTCCCATGCCTGTTGCACTTGGTCAGTCAATACAGGGACGGTTAATGCTGGTTGTGGATGGCGGTGAAGTTATCGTCCGATGACGTCCCACGGGTGCTCGATTGGAGATGATGATCGAGCTGCCAAAGGCAACATGTCGACACTCTGTAGTGCTTGATAGGAAATTTCGGCGAGCGGTGTCCTGTTGGAAAATATCCCCTGGAGTGCTGATCATGAATGTCAGCGTAACAGGTCGAATCACCCGACTGACGAGCAAATCTGCAGTGACGTTGCGTAAGATGCTTCTGCTGTCATACGAAATCACACCCCAGACCATAGCTCCAGGTGTAGGTCCAGTGTGTCTACCACGCAGACAGGTTGGTTGCAGGCCCGCACCTGGCCTCCTTCTAACCAATACAAGTCCACCACTGGCACCGAGGCAGAACCAGCTTTCATCAGAAATCACCTTGCCCTCCAATGAGCTCCGCTTGACACCAATGAAGTCTCACACGACGGTGGTCTGGTATCAGTGGAATGCATGCAACAGGGCATCTGGCTCGGAGCTGACCTTGAAGGAAGCGATTAATAACAGTTCTTTGTGTCACTGTGGTTCCTACTGCCCCTCAAATTGCTGCTGCAGATGAATTATGATACGCTAGAATCATAGGCCGAACACTGTAGTCTTTCCTGTCGGTAGTACCACGTGACCGTCCGGAGCGCGGTCCTCTTGCGACCTACATTATCGTGACCATCGCTGTCGACAGTCATTTACGGTGTCCACAGTGACTACATTCCCGCCAAGCCTTTCTGTAGTATTGCGAAGTAACATCCAGTTCTCTAGCACTATTACACAACCTCATTCAAACTCAGTGAGGTGCTGATAACAGCGTCATTGTCGCTTAAGGACATTGTTATCTAACATCAACTCACCACGTCCAGTTTCAAAGGTAACTAACGCTCACCACAGTTACAGTGTGTATTTAAAACAAACCTGATTTGCATCATTTACAGTGGAGTTACTAGTGCCACTCTTACGCGACTGGCGCGAAATTTGAACGGACGTCATCTTTCAAATGTAGAAATACGCCTGTCAATTTTCGATAACGTCGCACAACTCCTTCTTGGTGTTGCAATTTTTTCTCCGTCACTGTGATTCCAATGTTCTTTTTAACAATATATATTTTAAGGAACGTTTAAAAAATATCATATCAATGACGTAATGTACCTGTTTGACGCCCGCATCTCGTGGTCGTGCGGTAGCGTTCTCGCTTCCCACGCCCGAGTTCCCGGGTTCGATTCCCGGTGGGGTCAGGGATTTTCTCTGCCTCGTGATGGCTGGGTGTTGCGTGCTGTCCTTAGTTAGGTTTAAGTAGTTCTAAGTTCTAGGGGACTTATGACCACAGCAGATGACCTGTTTGATACAGCTCCATCACATCTGTGTTGTAAAATATGGTAACTGCAGCTCTTGTAATCCTTATGATACCACGGCCCTGTTCACCCAGCAGATTCCTCGCCCTCTGTTTACTCACTAACGACCACAAAGCTCAGAATGCTGGTGCTGATGGACCAAATGGGTCCGACTAACCGCTGTGTCTTCTTTTATGGTGACATTGTGTGCGGTGTGGAGCGGTTTAGTGTAATGGTGAGTGCACCTCGTTTCAGTTCCCCCACCAAAGGGGAAAATATCTGGTACTATCGGAAATCGAACCCAGGTCCTCCGCATAGCGTCCAGGCACATTAACCACACAGCTACGGAGACGAGCCCTATCCACCACAACACCTACCTTCATCTTCATAGTTACTACCCAACAGACCCTTCAACCCTATAAACACATTTATCCCCTCCACCAAATCCTTTTTCCCCTGTGTGCACCCTTTAGCTTTTTAGTGGAAGTCCAATGCTGATTTTTAGAAGAAAGTTACCAATTTTTTGCTTTTATCCCTTAGTTCTTCAATTTCAACAACAAAGAAAACCAACAGTTTTAATATTTTATGTAAACTTCTACGAAGTTCATCATTTTATAGTTTTAAAGATATCTGTAAACATTCCCCTTCAATCATATTTTCCATGTTAGTTTATATTTTTAAACCTTTTTGATGAAAAGCGGACTGTTGTACCTGCCCCCACCCCCCCCCCCCCCCCACCCCCCGTGTATGAAATAACAATAAAGTCAGAAAAAGACTTTGTAATGCACTTTCATACATTTTTTGACTAAAGCACTTACTATGCTCTTTTAAAATTTGTACTGAAAAACACTTTATCAGAATAGTTCAATAGCAGTTGAATAATTAGTCACAGCCCACCAAGCGTTAGCTTTTATATACAGGGTGTTTCAAAAATGACCGGTATATTTGAAACGGCAATAAAAACTAAACGAGCAGCGATAGAAATACACCGTTTGTTGCAATATGCTTGGGACAACAGTACATTTTCAGGCGGACAAACTTTCGAAATTACAGTAGTTACAATTTTCAACAACAGATGGCGCTGCAAGTGATGTGAAAGATATAGAAGACAACGCAGTCTGTGGGTGCGCCATTCTGTACGTCGTCTTTCTGCTGTAAGCGTGTGCTGTTCACAACGTGCAAGTGTGCTGTAGACAACATGGTTTATTCCTTAGAACAGAGGATTTTTCTGGTGTTGGAATTCCACCTCCTAGAACACATTGTTGTTGCAACAAGACGAAGTTTTCAACGGAGGTTTAATGTAACCAAAGGACCGAAAAGCGATACAATAAAGGATCTGTTTGAAAAATTTCAACGGACTGGGAACGTGACGGATGAACGTGCTGGAAAGGTAGGGCGACCGCGTACGGCAATCACAGAGGGCAACGCGCAGCTAGTGCTGCAGGTGATCCAACAGCGGCCTCGGGTTTCCGTTCGCCGTGTTGCAGCTGCGGTCCAAATGACGCCAACGTCCACGTATTGTCTCATGCGCCGAGTTTACACCTCTATCCATACAAAATTCAAACGCGGCAACCCCTCAGTGCCGCTACCATTGCTGCACGAGAGAAATTCGCTAACGATATAGTGCACAGGATTGATGACGGCGATATGCATGTGGGCAGCATTTGGTTTACTGACGAAGCTTATTTTGACCTGGACGGCTTCGTCAATAAACAGAACTGGCGCATATGGGGAACCGAAAAGCCCCATGTTGCAGTCCCATCGTCCCTGCATCCTCAAAAAGTACTGGTCTGGGCAGCCATTTCTTCCAAAGGAATCATTGGCCCATTTTTCAGATCCGAAACGATTACTGCATCACGCTATCTGGACATTCTTCGTGAATTTGTGGCGGTACAAACTGCCTTAGACGACACTGCGAACACCTCGTGGTTTATGCAAGATGGTGCCCGGCCACATCGCACGGCCGACGTCTTTAATTTCCTGAATGAATATTTCGATGATCGTGTGATTGCTTTGGGCTATCCGAAACATACAGGAGGCGGCGTGGATTGGCCTCACTATTCGCCAGACATGAACCCCTGTGACTTCTTTCTATGGGGACACTTGAAAGACCAGGTGTACCGCCAGAATCCAGAAACAATTGAACAGCTGAAGCAGTACATCTCATCTGCATGTGAAGCCATTCCGCCAGACACGTTTTCAAAGGTTTCGGGTAATTTCATTCAGAGACTACGCCATATTATTGCTACGCATGGTGGATATGTGGAAAATATCGTACTATAGAGTTTCCCAGACCGCATCGCCATCTGTTGTTGAAAATTGTAACTACTGTAATTTCGAAAGTTTGTCTGCCTGAAAATGTACTGTTGTCCCAAGCATATTGCAACGAACGGTGTATTTCTATCGCTGCTCGTTTAGTTTTTATTGCCGTTTCAAATATACTGGTCATTTTTGAAACACCCTGTATATGCCACTCCTTATGCGTATACATTGACAACATAGTTTCCGCAGTGGTCGGATCACACCACGGCATGTAGTTCATGGTGTGTCATCCCTTTATTTCACTGGATTTTAATTTGACGTAATCTACATAACTTCTCGTTTAGTCTTTAAATTTATGTTTATCTGAACCGGTCATTCCATTTGAAATTAGTGTGTTTGTGCCCCACAACAAATCATTTTGAAAACAATCACTGTAGTTCTTTCTAAAAAAAATCCTAAATGTGTGTCCGATTGTTTTGGAGTAAAACAGGAATCGTTCGTTATTAATAGCGATCAAAGTCGCTTTACTGTTTGGAATTGAATTACGGGGTATTCACTTTCGACTATGAAATACGAGTTAATGGCTCTGAGCACTATGGGACTCAACATCTGAGGTCATCAGTCCCCTAGAACTTAGAAGTACTTAAACCTAACTAACCTAAGGACATCACACACATCCGTTCCCGAGGCAGGTATTCGAACCTGCGACCATAGCGGTAGCGCGGTTCCAGACTGAAGCGCCTAGAACCGCTCGGTCACAACGGCCGGCAAATACGAGCTAAAGCAGAGATTTACGAAGGTAGTCATAATGTGTTAATTACCAAAGATTAGTAAAAACAGTCTATATCGCAATGGTTTTTAGTTAAAATGAGCGGTTTCGGCCTAGTCTTAGGCCATCTTCAGAACAGCACCATCAGCTGAAGCTGACGATGTCCAGAACAGTAAGCAGACCTCAGTCAACGACTGAGTTCTGCTCTGGGCATCGTCAACTTCAGCTGACGGTGCTGTTCTGAAGATGGCCTAAGACTAGGCCGAAAACGCTCATTTAAAATAAAAACCACTGCGATATAGACTGATTTTACTAATTTTATATAGCTTACAAGATCGCTGTTCTTCGAAAATATTACCAAAATGTTTTAATTAGCGACTCGAAAAAATTAAATTACTTAAATAACTGAGAATGAGACAGATTCATGCACGTGGTGATCCTGCGTAGTTACCTGGGTTACTGAACTTAAGGTCGGCGTTCCAGAAGCAATTCAATGATCAACACGGTGAATAAAAAACGACTCTCTCCAGAGCCAAAACTGACCATCATCTCAATCAGTGATGAAGTCCTTACACATACCAAGGAAGAATTACCAAGTCAGATGTGTCATGACCAAAATTGTGATTTAATATGCATTCAGGAAACTCACAGAGACTTGAACTTTCGTCGTCCTAAACTAAAAAAGGTAAGTCTAGTGAGTGAACATCCTCACTGGTATTATGGCAGTGACATCCTCACCAAACCTCAGATTCAGGTTCTCTCGGCGCGAATATCAATGGAAGACGATGTAGAAGTTCTCACAGTTGAGCTGAGTAATTGTTCCGTAACAGCAGTTCGTAAGTCACCGGGCACGGAATTTAGATTTGTGGAACCTAGTAACTTCCAGAATCAACAGACCGAATTCGTGACTGGTAACTTCAGTACTATAAGGGGCTACCCAACTACCGACAAAAGTGGAGAAACTGCATGACAGAATGGACAGATTCATGAGCCCTCAGCCAACTGTACGGTAACATCATTCTAGCACCATTTAACAGTCGACGTGGTTCTAATCCAGATCTCATCTTTGACAAATATGTCAGTTGTAAATCAAATCAGTGCGACAGACAATCCCCCGCACGCAACATCGTCGTGTTGGACACTGATCAGGCAGAACATTATTACTACCTGCATAACAGCCGATATGTGCACCTTTGGCACGGATAAGAGCGGCGACTTGTCGTGAGATGGCTGCCGTGAGGTCTGGTAGGTCGTTGGAGGGAGTTGGCACCACATCTGCACATACAAGTCACCTGTACACATAAATTACGGGGAGGGGACGATGAGCTCTCACACCACGTTCAGTCACATCCCAGACGTGTTCGATCGGGTTCAGATTTGACATGCTAGAGGACCAGCACATAACTGGAACTCACCACTGTGATCCTGGAACCACTCCATCATACTCATGCCCTTGTGACAAGTCGGATTATCTTGCTGAAAAATGGCACTGCCGTCGGGAAACATGATCGTCATGAAGGGCTGTAAGTGATCTGTACCAGTGTACGGTACTCCTTGGCCGTCATGGTGTCTTGCAGGAGTGCCACTGGACACATGGATATCCACGTTAAAATACCGCAGAGCATAAAGGAGACGCCGCCAGCTTTCTCCGTCCAGCAACACAGGCGTCGAGCAGCTGTTCCCCTGGAAGAATGTATCAGGATTCATCAAACCATGCAACGCCCTGCCACTGCACCAATGTCCAGTGCAGAAGATCACGCGCCCATTTCGTAGTTGCCAATGTCGTGTTGTTAACATAGGTACACGCATGGGTCGTCGGCTGTGCGTTCAGACACTCCTGATGTTAGTTCCGCAACAGTTCGCCGCCTGTCCTGCTTTACCAGTTTGCCCAGCATACGACGTCCGGGTGGCCCCACCGAAACCCTATACGTTTGGACATCGTTTCACCTTGGTTGGTTTAAAAGGGGGAGGGGGGGGGGGAGGAACGTTTCACCTTGGTTTCGCAACGTGTTGAAGACATTCACCACAGCGCTCCTCGAACACCCAACAAGTCGTGCAGTTTCGAAAATTTACATGCTACTTCGCACCACCACCCAGCCCAGAACCAAGCAGTACTGAGCACTCTGTCTTCACGTGCCTTCCGTATCAGCGATGACGAAAACTTGGAATCGGAGTTGAATTTTTTAAAGAGGACATTGAAGGCAAATGGGTATGATAGTTATTCAATCGACAGGGCTTTTAGGCGGAATATTTATACCGCTAATAAGAATGACGAGGAACCGCCTTCTCACTCCGTCAGGTTACCTTTAGTTTCTGGGGTCACTGACCGCATAAGCATATTTTTAAAGAAAAATGGTATTCAGACATCTTTCTTTAGTCAAAACAAAATAAAAGACTTTTTCCGACGGAAAACGGATGCACCTGATTGCCTCCATAATGCAGGCGTCTATCAAGTGTCAGGTGGCTGCCGCAAAGTGTATACAGGCGAAACGGGAAGAACTGTTGAAGATCGCATTAAGGAACACGAACGGCTCATGCGGCTAAAACAAAGTGCAAAATCGGCAGCAGCGGAACATCACGAGAACTGCGGCTCTGACATCGATTTTAATAACGTACGTGTGCTGGCTAAGGAAACAAACATTTATAGAAGAAAGGTCCGAGGAGCGGTTGAAATTTCTATGAATGCATCTTATTTCAATAGAGAGGACGGGTATAGGTTTCCGCCATCGTGGCTCCCCGCCATCAAGGAAGTAAATACGCGGCCGCGGTGTGTGAGCGGCATAAACAACGCGCTGCAAGTCACCTCGATGGACAATAATATTTTGGGTAGACATTCCCCCTCTCTTGCTCTGTCCTTTTCGGATCTAGCCACTGATGACGATCACCTAATAGCGGTAGCAGGCATTTCAACCAATAACCCTTCTCCAGCATAAGTGTGGAATAGTGCCTTTCTGTCCAATGACGATGGACCGCCATTGGTGTCCACAGGAGATGAGCTACCAACGCCCGTTCTTCTGCATCAGAGCGAGAACATTAGGCTATGACTATGGCCCACCAATGGTAGCCATATGAAATTTAAACAATACTATCACTTCTCCAGCACGAACGCCAGAAATCTCCCCCTTTATAAGTGGACGCGACACTGACAGTGTTCTAGCAGTAGAGGACACCAAAAGATCCTGAGGAAGATCCCAGCAGAGGGGTCGAAACGTCGAACATTTTAGAAGAGACATGACGCGGCCTAATAACCCAAAAGATTTTAGCTTCAGCTTCCAAAATGCTCGTGCCGGCCTCCCGGGCCATCACAATCTGCCTTCGGTCAAACTCAGACAGATCACACGCCTTCCCCATTCTACGCACGGACAGCACGCTCACTGATACTACATGCACCATGCGTATTGTTGATTAGCATTCATTTTTCTCCAGGTGACGCTGCTATCGCCTGGACAGGTTTATGTCGATAGTAGGCTGGTAGTCATACTGTCCTGGTTGTTCAGTGTATGTCGGACATACTATGCAATCCAACCACATACAGTTCCTTTCCGAAGCAGGTATAATTATAAGAAAGCCGATTGGGAGAAATTAGGGTTGATCCAGTTTCAGATTTGTATTATAGCTTCGTAAACGTCGTAAAGCACTTTTTACCGCATCTCAATTCCACAGGGTTGAAGATAGAGTTTCACTTCAGGAACTCGGAAGCGTCTGAAAAACTATTTTCGTCTCTTAGATAAAGATCCTTTTAGTGAAGGAACCTTACAGGCCGGAGAAAATGTATTAAAAGCGATGTCCAAGAACAAAGAGGTTTCGTGTAAACTGATGGAGTAGATATATCTGAGCGAGGGTAGCCGCAAAGCCTGGACACTTAAGCGTCTGAGGTCCAACAACTAGATAGGAACACGGCAGTGTAATTGCTAAACAGATAACAGATTGCTCGTCAGCTTGCGAATAATCGAAAACTGGACCATCTTACACGTCAGATTTCAAAATTGTGCGGGCAGAGGAAATGGAGTGTAGTGAACTTTTACAGCGTTTTCGCATGGAATAACTGAATGTGGTTCAAAAATGGTTCAAATGGCTCTGAGCACTATGGGACTCAACTGCTGTGGTCATCAGTCCCATAGAACTTAGAACTACTTAAACCTAACTAACCTAAGGACATCACACACATCCATGCCCGAGGCAGGATTCGAACCTGCGACCGTAGCAGTCGCATGGTTCCGGACTGCGCGCCTAGAACCGCGAGACCACCGCGGCCGGCAAACTGAATGTGGCCACAAACATTTGTAAGACTGGCGAAGCAGCAGATGCAGAGGACATCAGAATTGAGAAAGTCAAACACCCGGTGATGAAGCGAAAAAGTGGAATTTGGCACTTTTAAACAACTATATAAATATGTAATTTCCCCAAAACCAGGGGAAAATCACGTGTGATTCCGATCTTAAAGCTAGGAAAATCAGCAGCTGAGGCAATATCCTTGTTATTCAATCTACCCAAAATCTTCGTGCAAATGTTCCTGAATCGTTTGAGTCATGTTGCAGAGGAAGCTCCAAAACAAGAACAAACACGTTTCAGACCAGGAATAAGCTGTATATCTCAGATCCTTAATATCATAGAGTTTATTGAGGATGGCTTTGAAACCTGGAAAATTACAGGAATAGCTTTTGTTGATTTGATGGCTGCTTACGACACTTACAACCACCGTGCTTTGTTACTGAATATATACAGGATAACGAAAGATTATGATTTCAACAAACTTATCCAGACTTTATTCCAACACAAAAGAAAAATTGTAGCCTTCCAGGATCAGCGTAGTCGTTAGAGATGTCAGCAAAACGGCTTACAACAAGGGAATGTTCTCTCACCATTGATATTTAACATCTATACCAAAGAGCAACAAGACAGGCAGCAGCAGCCGTCCAACACAGACACAGAAGCAGCAACAAGGAAGTAACCGATTTTGTAACTTTTACGAGTTCCTAACCAGGAGCAAATTTTATAATATCATCTGTGTGCTTTAATAGCTTAGTTTCTTGAGTTTCTGCGTGTTAATTTAATATCTAATAGCCACAGTCCTCGCGTTTTCGTTTGCGTCGGAAAGTAATCGATTTTATGACATGTTACAAGTTCCTAATAAGGGGCGAATTATTTAGTTTCATCTTAGTGCTTTGGTATTTAGGTTTTTGAATCTCTGCAATGTAATAGACACAGTTCCTGAGTTTTCACCAGTGTCTACAGTAAAGTTCCGCACCACATCCTGATAGTCCATTTATCTGGGTAGTTTAGCTTTCCACAGTCTTTAGTATGGATAGGTACTGTGATTGTTGTGCGTGGATGCGAGCTGAGCTGATGACACTTCGTTCTCAACTCCAGGCTGAGATGGCTTTGGTTATGCAGTTTGACGCTACAATGGATGGGCATCACTGTTGTGGGCCAGCCATGAGGATCCAACGGACATCCAGCGCGTCTGAGTCCTCTGGCCGGTCCTCACCGGTGGCCAGTCCAGTTACTGCTCACACTGATGTTGACCCCTCGCCTGTGGTCGAGTGGGAGTGCGCCCCAGGGCATAGCAGGTGGTCAAAGACTTCCCAGGGGGCTGCAGGTGAAGCCTCCCTGGTTAGTCCGGCAAACAGGTTCCACGTGCTGTCTGTGGCTGACACTGTTACTAAGCCAGATGCTGTCGCCTGTCCTGTTTCAGAGGAGACCTCTCAGCCTACAAGATCTGGACAAAGGGTGGGATTATTGATAGCTGGGAGCTCCAACGTTAGGCTTGTTGTGGAGCCCCTTAGGGACATAGCTGCTAAGAAAGGTAAGAAAGCCAATGTGCACTCTGTGTGCATAATGGGAGGAGGTATTCCAGACGTGGAATGGGTTCTTCTGCATGCCATGAAGAGCACAGGGGGCAGCCAATTGCAGGTGGTGGCTCCTATCAGTACCAATTATGTGTGTCACTTTGGATCAAAATAAATTCTCTCTGGTTTCGAGCGGCTAACAGAAGTGATAAAGGTTGCCAATCTTGCTTACGAGATGAAAGCAGAGCTGACCATTTGCAGCATAGTCGACAGGACCGATTTCGGAACTCTGGTACAGAGCCGAGTGGAGGGTCTGATTCAGAGGCTCAGACAGTTCTGCGACCATGTAGGCAACAGATTTCTAGACTTGCGCCAAAGCGTCGTTGGGTTTCGGTTGGTTGGTTGGTTGTTTGGGGAAGGAGACCAGACAGCGAGGTCATCGGTCTCATCGGATTAGGGAAGGACGGGGAAGGAAGTCGGCCGTGCCCTTTGAAAGGAACCATCCCGGCATTTGCCTGGAGCGATTTAGGGAAATCACGGAAAACCTAAATCAGGATGGCCGGACGCGGGATTGAACCGTCGTCCTCCCGAATGCGAGTCCAGTGTCTAACCACTGCGCCACCTCGCTCGGTCGTTGGGTTTCGGGTTTCACTGAATAGGTCAGGAGTACATTACACACAGGAGGCGGCTACATGGGTAGCAGGGACTGTGTTGCGTGGACTGGGCGGTTTTTTAAGTTAGAGGCTCTCGGGAAAACACAAAAAGGGCTTCAGGCCGAGCACAGGAAGAACTTAGATACGAGAACCATCGGTATCACAGTTCTAAATTGTCGTAGCCGTGTTGGGAAAGTAGCAGAGCTCAAAGCACTAATAGAAAGCACTGATGCTCAAATCGTTATAGGCACTGAAAGCTGGCTGAAGCCGGAGATGAGCTCAGCCGAAATTTTTGCGAAGAACCTAACGGTATTCCGAAAGGATAGGCTAAACGGGATTGACGGTGGCGTGTTTGCTGCTGTTAGAAGTAGTTTATCTTGTCGCGAAATTGAAGTAGATAGTTCCTGTGAGTTAGTATGGGCAGAGTTCAATGTTGGCAACCGGAATAAAATAATAATTGGATCCTCTTACCGACCTCCCAATTCAGATAATACAGTTGCTGAAAGGTTCAAGCAAAACTTGAGTTTGATTTCAAACGCGTACCCGACTCATACTGTTATAATTGGTGGTGACTTTAATTTACCCTCGACATGTTTAATTCTGGAGGTCTGCATAAAACATACGAAATTGTGCTAAACGCATTCTCTGAAAATTATTTCGCGCAGTTAGTTCACGAGCCCACGCGAATAGTAAACGGTTGTGACAACTCACTTGAACTCTTAGCAACAGATAATCCTGAGTTAATAACGAGGATCAAAACGGATAAAGAGATTAGTGAACACCGGGTTGTCGTAGCGAGACTGAATATTGTAACTCCCAAATCCTCCAAAAATAAATGAAAAATACACCTATTCAAAAAAGCAGATAAAAATTCACTTAACGCCTTGCTGAGAGACAATCTCCGCTCCTTCCAAATTAACAATATAAGCATAGACCAGATGTGGGTTGAATTCAAAGAATCAATATCGACAGCAATTGAGAGATTTACATCTAATAAGTTAACAAACGACGGAGCTGATCCTCATTGGTACACATAACGGGTCAGAACACTGCTGCAGAAACACCTAAAAACATGCCAAATTTAAGCAGACGCAAAATCTTGAAGATTTGCGGTCTTTTACATAAGATCGAAATTTATCGCGGACTTCAATGCGAGATGCTTGTAATAGTTTCCACAACGAAACTTTATCTCGAAACCTGGTAGAAAATCCAAAGAGATTCTGGGCGTATGTAAAGCATGTTAGCGGTAAGACACAATCAATGCCTTCTCTGCGCGATAGCAATAGAGATACTATCGAAGACAGTGCTGCCAAAGCAGAGTTATTAAAAACAGTCTTCCAAAATGCCTTCACAAAAGGATCCGAATCAAGAACAGCTGCCAACATGAGTAACTTAGAAGTGAATATCCTCGGAGTAGTGAAATCACTTAATAAAAGCAAGTCTTCTGGTCCAGACTGTATACCAGTTAGGTTTCTTTCAGAGTATGCTGATGCAATACCTCCATACTTAACAATCATATACAACCGTTCGCTCGACGCAAGATCCACACCCAAAGACTGGAAAGTTGCACAGGTATTCAAGAAAGGTAGTAGGAGTAATACACTAAATTACTGGCCCATAACATTAACGTCGATATGCAGCAGGATTTTGGAACATATATTGTGTTCGAACATTATGAATTACCTCGAAGTAAACGGTCTATTGACACACAGTCAACTGGATTTAGGAAACATCGTTCTTGCGAAACACAACTAGCTCTTTACTCGCATAAAGAAGGCTTTTGACACTGTACCACACAAGCGGCTTGTAGTGAAATTACGGGCTTATGGAATATCGTTTCAGTTATGTGACTGGATTCGTGGTTTCCTGTCAGAGAGGTCACTGACGGAAAGTCGTAAATGATATCTGGTGTTCCCCAAGGTAGTATTATAGGCCCTTTGCTGTTCCTTATCTACATAAACGATTTGGGAGACAATCTAAGCAGCCCTCGTAGTTTGTTTGCAGGTGACGCTGTCATTTATCGACTAATAATGTCATCAGAAGATCGAAACAAATTGCAAATCGATTTATATCCGTATGGTGCGAAAATTGGCAATTGACCCTAAATAACGAAAAGTGTGTGGTCATCCACGTGAGTGGTAAAAGGAATCCGTTAAACTTCGGTTACTCGATAAATCAATCAAATCTAAAGGTCGTAAACTCAACTAAATACCTAGGTATTACAATTACGAACAACTTAAATTGGAAGCAACACATAGAAAATGTTGTGGTGGAAGGCTAACCAAAGACTGCGTTTTATTGGCAGGACATTTAGAAAATGTAACAGATTTACTAAGGAGACTGCCTACTTTGCGCTTGTCCGTTGTCTTTTAGAATTCTGAAGCGCGGTGTGGTATCTTTAGCAGATATGGTTGACGCAGTACATCGAAAAAATTCAAGGAAGGGCAGCACGTTTTGTATTATCGCAAAATAGGGGAGAGAGTGTCACTGAAATGATAAAGCATTTGGGGTGGACATCATTAAAACAAAGGCGTTTTTCGTTGCAGCGGAATCTCGTCACGAAATTCCAATCACCAACTTTCTCCTCCGAATGCGGAAATATATTGTTGACACCGACCTACATAGGGAGAAACGATCACCACGATAAAATAAGGTAAATCACAGCTCGAACGGAAAGATGTTCACATTTTCCGCGCGCTATACGAGATTGGAACCGTAGAGAATTGTGAAGGTGGTTCGATGAACCCTCCGCCAGGCACTTAAATGTGATTTGCACAGTATCCGTGTAGATGTAGATGTAGAAGGTGTTCCCTTTACGCCGCTGATCTGGCACTAATGAGTCAAGGGAATTCTTTTGAAGATGTTGAAGCCCACCTGACAGATGCACTGAGGAAGCTGAGTGCCTGTGGCTCTAACAGCCAACTTCGTCCAAACGCAGCTAAAACACAGACGTGCGCGTTTCATCTTAAGCATAATGAGGCAGGTCGTAAACTTGATATCACCTGGCAGGGGATTCAAGGGATACGATCCATCCAAAAATATGGGAGTCACTCTAGATCGCAGTCTGACGTACACGCAACATTGCGAGAATACGAGAATGAAGGTGGAAACCAGAAATAATATCCTTTGTAAGGTCACGGGTAGCAAGTGGGGTTGTCGACCACAAGCCCTGAAATCGACGGCACAAGCAACGTATACAGTGTGCGTGCCCAATCCGGAACAAATCTACCACGCAAACATAGTGGACAAGCCTAAACAAAAAGTGTACACTGTAAGCTTAAACATACGCCACTTGCAAAACTCCACCAACTCGCTGGCATAGCGCCACCAGCGTCATGAAGTAGCTAGCTGCGAACGCAGAGAGAACATATCATTCTCATGAGAAAAACCATTCACTACATGGACACATTCCAGCAGTCCCAAGGTTGAGGTTCAGAAGAAGCTTCCTCAAGACCACTTCAGTATTGTAAACAACAGCAGCTGTGCATCTCTCGACTTTGAGAAAAACTCTGCCTGACCTCTTCCATCGGAAACCCTCCTACCTAGGCATGAACCGAAGTGTACCGTGTGAATGTCACTCGCCCTTCTTCGTTCTGAAGCTGGAAGATCCAGGAGTAACCTCCAGAAACGGCACCTCCTTAAGGATACCACCAGCTTCGATTGCAGAGAACCACAGACCATGGAACACCGACTGGATTGTCAGCTATACCCTGCATCGTGCACAGAAGAATATCTGCTTTCGGCAACGGGTGCAACTGAAGTTGCAGGATTTTGGTTAATGGCCGTGTAGCTTCGTAATTCCATCTTGCATTTGTTCGTATTAATTTCCAGGTATTGTATTTGTTTTCTGTCTCGAATAAATAATAATAATAATACTAATAATACTTAAATAAGTTTTTATTTGTTTGCAGGGACGTCTATACTGCTGGTACACAACGAAACGCTCGCACCACAGTCTCGTAGCAAGCCACAAGTAGAAGCGAGACGAAATGGAGCAGTCCCTTTGATGAAGTGAGTATATTGGATTATTCGTTTCCTGCATTTGAAATGGAACAACGCAGCAGCAATCCATGCTGAGTTGGTTGAACTGCACCACGATATGAAACAGCGAGTAGGTGATGCAGGCAGTTCCAGTCTGGTCAAACAAATCTCAGTGATGAGGATCTATGTGCACAGCATCTGTCTGTGAAGAATCGACAATCGAAAGAGACATGGAGACCCTTGGTGCGCGAGACTGGCGTATCACAGTCGAGACGATAGTGGAAAGAGTGAAAAACAGTCACGGATCAGTTTTCGACATGCTGCAGCTAAGCAAATCTACATGACGTCTGTGGCCGCTTAATGAGCATGGATCACGACTGTGTGGGTGTCTATGAATCCAAGCCAAAGGAACAAAGTAAGCACGTGAAACACCGCCGACAAAGTCGCTGGCCACCATTGGGTTATTGTGCTCCACAGAGAAACCAAAGTTCATTGCGCTCAAGACACGTGTACACATGCTGCTTATCTAGGCTACCGATTCTCGTCTCAGTCTCGTGTTCTGCAGAGACGGCACCCAAACTCTTTCAGGGATCAAGAAACAATTGTCTAGAAGTCACTTCCAGAATCATAACGACGTGATTTTCGAAGCGGAACTTTTCCCGAACAGCCGTAAAGCAGACTTCTACAAACACAGTCTTCGTCAAGTCCTTCATCGTCGGGAAGCATGTGTCGCATTACAAGACGAACATGTGGAGAATAACTCACTCAATCAACAAGTTTAATGGCCGCACGTTATTTAGAGATGATAATTAAAACTCCACCTACAGAGTGTCCCAGGAGAAACAGTCAATATTCAGGGATATGACAGAAACATTTGAAGCAAGGAACTTCATACGAACATATGCCTTATTCCAAATGTTTTCCGAGATTGAACACATTTAATACATGGTGTGATTCAAATACACTCCTGGAAATTGAAAGAAGAACACCGTGAAATCATTGTGCCAGGAAGGGGAAACTTTATTGACACATTCCTGGGGTCAGATACATCACATGATCACACTGACAGAACCACAGGCACATAGACACAGGCAACAGAGCATGCACAATGTCGGCACTAGTACAGTGTATATCCACCTTTCGCAGCAATGCAGGCTGCTATTCTCCCATGGAGACGATCGTAGAGATGCTGGATGTAGTCCTGTGGAACGGCTTGCCATGCCATTTCCACCTGGCGCCTCAGTTGGACCAGCGTTCGTGCTGGACGTGCAGACCGCGTGAGACGACGCTTCATCCAGTCCCAAACATGCTCAATGGGGGACAGATCCGGAGATCTTGCTGGCCAGGGTAGTTGACTTACACCTTCTAGAGCACGTTGGGTGGCACGGGATACATGCGGACGTGCATTGTCCTGTTGGAACAGCAAGTTCCCTTGCCGGTCTAGGAATGGTAGAACGATGGGTTCGATGACGGTTTGGATGTACCGTGCACTATTCAGTGTCCCCTCGACGATCACCAGTGGTGTACGGCCAGTGTAGGAGATCGCTCCCCACACCATGATGCCGGGTGTTGGCCCTGTGTGCCTCGGTCGTATGCAGTCCTGATTGTGGCGCTCACCTGCACGGCGCCAAACACGCATACGACCATCATTGGCACCAAGGCAGAAGCGACTCTCATCGCTGAAGACGACACGTCTCCATTCGTCCCTCCATTCACGCCTGTCGCGACACCACTGGAGGCGGGCTGCACGATGTTGGGGCGTGAGCGGAAGACGGCCTAACGGTGTGTGGGACCGTAGCCCAGCTTCATGGAGACGGTTGCGAATGGTCCTCGCCGATACCCCAGGAGCAACAGTGTCCCTAATTTGTTGGGAAGTGGCGGTGCGGTCCCCTACGGCACTGCGTAGGATCCTACGGTCTTGGCGTGCATCCGTGCGTCGCTGCGGTCCGGTCCCAGGTCGACGGGCACGTGCACCTTCCGCCGACCACTGGCGACAACATCGATGTACTGTGGAGACCTCACGCCCCACGTGTTGAGCAATTCGGCGGTACGTCCACCCGGCCTCCCGCATGCCCACTATACGCCCTCGCTCAAAGTCCGTCAACTGCACATACGGTTCACGTCCACGCTGTCGCGGCATGCTACCAGTGTTAAAGACTGCGATGGAGCTCCGTATGCCACGGCAAACTGGCTGACACTGACGGCGGCGGTGCACAAATGCTGCGCAGCTAGCGCCATTCGACGGCCAACACCGCGGTTCCTGGTGTGTCCGCTGTGCCGTGCGTGTGATCATTGCTTGTACAGCCCTCTCGCAGTGTCCGGAGCAAGTATGGTGGGTCTGACACACCGGTGTCAGTGTGTTCTTTTTTCCATTTCCAGGAGTGTAGATGCACACAGATGATTAATGGAAGTTTTCAGATATTTCATATGCCCTCCTAAACGGTAGCTCAATTCGTCTCATACTAAAGACCAATTTTCGCGTCACTGAGTTCACCGCAGCGGTAGTCCGCCTCCGTAGCGCAGCGGTAGCGTTAACGCCTGCCACGCAGGGGTGCCCGGGTTTGATTCCCGGCAGGGGACTGGGTGTTGTGTATCCATCATCATTGACACGCAAGTCGCCGAAGTGGCGTCAACTAAAATGACTTGCAATACGGCGGCCGAACCCCGAGGGGGATATCCCGGCCAATAAATGCCATACGATCATTTCATTTACCGCAGCGGTGATACGTTTTCTTTCAGAGCTTTCAGGTCTGTGGGAAGAGGTGGTACGTGAACTGCATTCTCTCACGAACCCCCACAAGAAAATATTGCAGGGTGTGAGATCATGAGACGTTGGTGGCCAGAAGTGAAGTCTTTCGTTCCGTATGTGACCAGTCCATCGGTGAAGTGGAGATTCATTTAGTAAACGTCGAACATCCAGATGCCAATGGGGTGAAGCTCCGTTCTGCTGGAAAATGTCATCTCCTGAATCTTCATTCATTTGAAGAACATGATCGTTCAAAGCTCATTCGAATGCGCTCCACGTGCTCCTTCAATACATGCGGATGGCTTGCGCTTTTAGCCATTTCGTCTTATTGCTTATTCCACAGATCAGAACTTTTCCTGGTTGGAGGTTCTACTTAAACTTTCTCTGAAACGCACGCTGCACCGCAGTCGCAAACTCGCTTATACTGAACTCACGAACGCAAAAGATCTTGTATAGTAGCGTAGTTGCGTAGTAGCGATATCGCTTACAGTAGACGCGGTATACGCTAAAGGCAGTGTGGTGCTGGAGCGCTCTACCGATAGTATTCGAAACTTTACAACATCCTCTCTCAAATATAATTTGATTGAATTGAACTAAAATGTACTGTGCGGGAAATATAGACAACTGAAATTGTATCCGTCTTTCGAATCAAAAGGTAAAGTGTTATTTATTTTCTGTATTATTCAATACACTATAAGGTTTCCACGTGTACACAAGTAAATCAGTATCATTTGAAAAATAGATTTTTAACACATTCACGTACTTGTAGAAAGTCGCTTTGTGCTGGTGGTAGGACTACGCTCGACAGTTTCAACAATACGTTGCTTCTCCAATGCGCAGATTGTTGAACAACACGTTCAGGAGACAAATGGGAACTTGGAAGAACAATTGTGCTCAAAACTCTAGTAAACACTCTACTAACAGCAATGCGAAGTGCTGGTGAGCGGCGACGGAATTGTTCGACAATAGAAGAAGCAGTAAACATACACCATATCTGCATATTCTTCATTAGAGTAGATGTGTGACATTTAGCCGACACCGTCTAGAAACAGACGCTGGATGCTTCTCTCTCATACAATCCCAGTACCTCCCACTTCACTCATAATACACCGTGGACAACTGAGCATTCAACGGGCTACTTTAATGTTAGAAAGACATCCCGAGAAACGAAGATGAAAGTAAGGAGGTCGGTTGTGCTAGAATACAATGTCTAAGAGGTTGGGTCGATAAAACACGTAAATATGCGCTACTAGTCCAAAACAAATGTACATTAGACGTGTTCTGTCTTGGAAACTGTTCGGAATATGTCGATACGAATATTTTTGCCTGTCGTGTCCCTGAGTATTGTCCATTCCTCCTGGGACACACTACCCCAAGTCAGTAACGATTCGTGTTAATAACGTATTATTTTTAGTGTCTTAACACGTAACCCTCGCAAGAGGTGTTTAAGTTTATTATTTGAAATTATCCACTGCAGTTTCTTAAGCCAATCGTGTTAATATGGGTGATGGTGTTCCCTCGTTTACATCTTCTTTAGATGGTGTAAAACTGTAGGATATTAGAAGAGAAGAATGGAAAAATAAATCTTTCGTTAGCATCAAAGCAACATCGTTTCTTAGAGAGATCGTGCTATGGATGTATGCAGTAGGTTTTAAATATCCCGTTACTGAATAGCTTCTGTGTGTACATCAGAACGAAATGCACGAAGGACGTTATGTTTCAACGTAATGTCATGCATACAAATACACAGTATGTCTACAAAACGATCTAGGGGACTGATGACCTCAGATGTTAAGTCTCATAGTGCTGAGAGCCATTTTTTGATCTTATACACACCTCTGCCAGGTCTAAGTAATTTTGAGACAGCTTGTCTCTGGCGCTTGTGATCGCGCCGCGGAACTGCTCGAGACGCCTAGTTTCCTTGTTGCTTACGTGTGGCTCTTATTCCTGGCCGGCGTAGCTCCGTCTACGTTTGTCTTAATGTTTTTAGTTTTGACAGACATAATCTTATGACTATGCGTCTTTATTTTGTTTTAATTTTATTCTGTGACATGGCCAATGTTTGGCCCTCAAAATTATTTAATTTTTGTAAGTACCATGATTTTCTTATCATGAAATCATTAGATTGATGATGTATTTCAATGTGTAACATATGTCCGTATGGGTTAATTTATAGCTTCTGAAGAAGATACTATTATTGGCATCGAAACCTAGGTAAACTAATAAAATTTTACCTTCTTCTTCTTCTTCTTGCGTTACGGCCTCTGTAGGACCACGGGTAGCCCCTTCGTGAACTGCATTTTCCTCTTCTTCTCCCAGAACCTCTTCATTCTTTCTCTACTTCTCTCCCGCTCTTCGTCCGAGATCTTCAGTTTCCGTTTCTCCAAGCGGCTCCACTGATGACATTCTATTCTTTTCCTGTATTCTTCTCTGTCATTGATCTCAGACATATTTGTCGGTGCATATTTGTTCCTTGAATTTTCCTTTCCTTCGACCTTGATCCCCAATTCCAATCAGTCATTCCGAAGTTCAACAACCCACTTGGTTCCTGTCTTTCTCCTTGTCCTCCCTGTTGTTTCCCACACTCTCTTCGTCATTCTGTCCTTACTCATCCTAACTACATGCCCAGCAAACCTTGCCCTTTTGAGTCTAATTTCCCCGGATATTGTTCTCATGTTCCGGTACAATTCTTCCCTAGGTCTTCGCATCCACCTCTCTCCACCTCTTTTGGGACCTAGTATTTTTCTCAGTATTTTTCTCTCTTCTTTCTCTAGTTGTTCTGCCCCATTTCTTCCTAGTGTCATCGTCTCAGCAGCATATAATACTGCATTCCTCACTGTTGCCTTGTAGTGGCTTATCTTTGCCTCTGTGGATATATTCTTTTTATTGTATATCTCTCTCGTCATGCAGAAGGCTGACCTCATCTTCTTTATCCTCTCTGTTATTACCTCCTTGCTCCTGTTCATTCCTGTTATAAATTCTCCCAGGTATTTAAATTTGTCCACAATTTGCACAGTGCCTTCCGGTGTTTCCCAGTTTTCAGTGGTATTTCATGTCTTTGTCTTGTTATAGGCGATCCTCATTCCCACCTTTCTGGCTTCCTTACTTGAGTAGTGTCTTTGCGTCTTCTTCCGTCTCACTTACTATTACTTTGTCATCTGCAAAGGCTCTTAACATTCTGCATGGTGTCTGTTTGTGCTAAGTCGTGTCTCCCTTCCACTTTCGCGCAACGACGCTCTGAGCGTGTTTTTTAGGGAATTGACAAGTTTCAACCTGGGACCTGTTGCTGGTAAGGAGACGCCAGACCACATATGACATGTAGAGTTCAGAAGAGTTCAGTGAGTCTAGCGATGATATAATCAAATACTTAATTATTTCAGCGTCAGCTCCACTGTACTCCCTGTAAAAGCTTAATGCTAACTAAATTTAGTGGAAGAGGTTCAAGGCTTTCCTATTTTTAGTTAGCTGGTAAAATAACGTCGAAAAAGCAGTTAAGTTTACCATTGGAAATTTTATTCTACCCACAAAACATTGTTTATAAATCGCACTATAGATAAAAGGAAATATTTTATTACAGGATGATAAAAACCAACTGTGTTCAGCAAAAATGAGGACGAATATTCCCTGAATGGGTTTCCAAGTTCTATAATGGATCGAAGGATGACCTATGCCATATCACATCTATAATCTAGATTTATGTTAAGTTTCATAAAAGAGAAAACTATCAAAATGGTCTACAGTGACCGTCAATTATCTTTAATTACTTATTTAACTTGTAGTAAATTACAGTGGCTGATATGGCTTCTCAATAATTATATAACAGAAAAATCGGGCATGGATGTGTGTGATGTTCTTAGGTTAGTTAGGTTTAAGTAGTTCTAAGTTCTAGGGGACTGATGACCTCAGAAGTTAAGTCCCATAGTGCTCAGAGCAATTTGAACCATTTTTTTGTTAACCTTAAGCTCCACCTGCAAAAATTCTGTCTACCCAATGAGAAACGTTATACTTTTCGTGGTGGGGCAATGTTTTTAACGTTTGCAACGTAACAGAGATGCGAAAAAGTCTCACGCTAAAACTTGCAGCTGGTGTGGCCCTTTTAGTTTTATCGTAAGATCTATACTGTTCTTCTGGAGGGCTCTATCTTTTAACATGGGCTGTGGGGTGGTCCTGGCGGTTGGCTGGCCACGTGGGTGTCCGTCCCTTATCACAGGGCCTTCTAGCTTAACACGGTTCTGCTCTCGGCTTCTGTTCTCGTTTCTCCCCTCAGAACTGCGTCTGTTTCACGGTGGGAAGGTATGACATGCATTTAGGCATTCTTGTGTTAGTCTGTGGTATTCCATTTGCTCACTCGTTACTCGTATTACTCTGGTTAATTTAATGTCACGATATATTCGGAGCTATGTGACATACTGCTGGATTTCCTTATCATGTCAGGGTTTTCATGGAAGGTGTTGGATTTGCCTGACACCTTACATATCACCACCCTTCGAACTTAATTTCTGCACTGAAGTTAGGCAATGATTAAATCATTGTCTAAGTCAGTCAAAAATTATTCCTTTATCTAAATTTTGTCGCTTGCTGTTCAGCCTCGTTATTCTGGTTCTATGCTAGTTTGTATTACTAATTTATATTTTTATATTCTTCCACATTATTCTCAAAAATATGTTTACATTGACAAGAGTAGAAAATTTTTATGCTATTATCATTATTATTTTTTAATTATTTTCTTTCTTTATTTAAGTGTGAAGTTTGTTTTTTAAGAAGTTTGTTATCGAATGTGAGGAGTCTTTCACATCGATTATCTTAGAAATATTTTTTTATACATGTAGTAATTAAGTAAAATCTATTCCTGACACATTTTCTAGATATCATGTACAAGTAAAATGTGTTTGTTTCTAGATGAGTACAAATGGTACAAATGTTAAAAAAAGGGAAAACATCCAACAAGATAATTTTTTATTCTTTGTTTTTATAAGGAGAAAATAAGTAAAATATCGTTATTGTTTTATTTTTATGAGGAGAAAATAAGTGGCATATAGTGTTAGCGTTTATTATGCCTTACTTTTGTTCTTTATATACTGTCCATTTCAGAATTAATGACTTATTTTTATGGATAGTCTATTTTTTACTTAAGTCCATAGTCAATGACTGTTATTTTGTAGTTTATTAGCTGTCTGGTGTGCTTAACTTATTTAGTTTTTCACACGTTTCTTTTGCACAATTCCTACATCACATAATTTGATTTCACACATTCACACAATCCTATGAATGTTTCAGCATGAGGTTGGCGAATGCTTTTGCACAAAGGTGATGGACTAGAGCGAGATGGATGTGGGCAAGTATTTGATGTACAGCTTCGATCGTCGTTCCTTGTTGGTTTTGCAACTGTGTGTTGCAGTTGTTGAGGTCCCATAATGGAATGGAGCTGTGAGTGCAGAATTTCGTGGTTTACTGGCTTTGTATGCGTGAAAGTCATCGTTATGTGTCGCTGAAAGCGGTCGTTTTTCGTTGTGATACTTTGCAGACGGCTAGATTACAATAGGATAGGGATTTGGGAAGGTATGTCGTCTATTCTTCACCCATCTTTTTTTTTGGTCTCAATCTTGCGAATCTTCAACTTCTGTTCTTCCTGCATTTTCTCTGCTTATTAATTGATTCTTGGCTCTTCTCTGGGCAGGAGATGGGAATATTTATTGATAACTAGTCGCTTTGAAGTTCTCCTCATAGTAACAGTATGATAAATTGTCTGGACGTGTCATTTTTACTTTGTGGAATTTTTCTTCAGTTTCGTGCATCAGCGTGCTGTTTAATAGCAGTAGTGTGACTTTTACACACATTTTCTTTTTTTTTTGCCAGCGGTGGCTTGCCGAAGTGGTCTTCTCGTCGGGCCGTTTTTTGCTTACTCCGCTGAGTCAGGGCGTCCCGGGGTTTACGAGCGTGAAAGTCCGTTGTTTGCTTGTCTGTCCCTGCACCTGTCCCTTCAGCAGTAGATTTACAAGTGCCCTTTGTTGGTCTCACTGTCCTTCCCTTCTCTCGTCGCTTCTGCCTTGTAGGAATCGTGTCTTGCTAATTACGCCCTTTCCTTTCTTGATACTTCTCTGGTTGCAACTTGTGGGTCGTTGCATCTGGTTTTTTGCTGGAGTTTTTTACAATGGTTCTTACAAAAAGTTTTACTTACATTCATCTAACATATACCTAGTACCTACATTGTTTTATGCCTTTTTAAAAAGTTTTACAAATTTTGACACCCCTTCCATGTTACAATTACAAGATATTTTGAGTCTTAACTTCTACAAGAATCCTCAAATTCGTTTTTTATTTTTGTTTAGTGTCGTGGTGTATAGCAGTTTAGTATTTCATGCTGTTAGGCTATCTATGCTTTATCCCTTCACCTTAATCTATGCTACTATTGGTGTTATTTTTGTTTTTATTGAAACTACTTACTTTTCCCCACCTTCTTCTTTCTTCATTCTTCTTTCTCCTGACGATCTTATCTGCAACATAAACTTTAAATATTGTGCTAATTATTTACCAGTAATAAAATTAATCTTCAAACTTTTTGATATGGCTCTTATGGTGAAGTCCTAAGGTTTTCCCTGTTTTTGGGTTCATTAGTTCCACAGCATTATCATGAGCAATTCAGCTAATTATGACAGGTCGTTTGCATGCTGCGTAAAACTTATGTATTTTGTGTTTCTGTTTGCTAGAGAGATGGTGTGTTTTTACAAATACTTTCTGGCCTACTGATAACGTTCTTTTAATTGCTGTTCTATCTCCTCTTTCTTTTCTTTTAATGGCTGCCTTTCTGATGTTGGAGAGTGCTGTTGCTATGACTTGTTTGTACTGTCTACGTGGTACAATAGGAAATCTAACATTTTCTCTGGTTATGTTTGGGGGTTCAGTATTTTTAAGTACAATAACTGGAGGTAGTAGTGTAGTGCTATGTGGCATTTCATTTATTACTTCTTGTAAATCTTTAAGGTATACATCCCAAGTGTTGTGTCTTTTGCCTGCATATAATTGGCATAAAGTGTCTATGTCGTTCATAGATCGTGCTGCTGGATTTACGCTAGGTTTGTATTTAGATATGTAGATGGGTTTTATTTTGTGTTGTTTTAACGTGTTCTGCCATTGCACTGATTTGTATTGTGGGTCATTATCCGAAATTATTCGTTCCACTCGACCTACTTGTCTGAGAAAATTTGTCTAAATGCTTTACTTATAGCAAGACCTGTTGCCCGTTTAATGGTGTCAAGGTAACTTATTTAGAAGTAAGTTCCAAAACGACAAATATGAAAATATATCCATTTTTTGTGCGTGGGAGGGGCCCCATCAAATCTGTTGCAGCTATTTATTTTAATTTTTTAAGGGTTATTGGAAACATAGGTGGTTTGGTTTGGAAAGTGACGGGTTTAGCCCTCATAATTTTTTTGCATTTGACTAATACTGTTCTAATTCGTCTTTCCATATTAGGAAAATGGCTTGTTTGTTTTATTTTTAAAAAGCATTTCTTTGGTCCAAAGTGGCCATTACTTAAATGTGTATACCATATGTACTTATTAATTAGTTCATCTGGGATATAAATTAACCATTCATTCATTGCAACATTTCGTCTAAAAAATAAGACATCGTTTTTTATGAGATAGTGCTCTCGAATGTATGGAAAATCCTTACTTCTCCACTTGTGTTTGATTCCTAGTATTTCGGGATCCTTGTCCTGTTCTTTGCCTATGTTTTTCAATGCTGTCATAATGTAGTTTTTGAAAGGTACTTGTTTCATATAGTACATTGTAAACTGGTCTTCTGCTACTTCCAAACCTATGTTATTGGATGCACCCTGTGGACATCGTGATAAAGCATCTGCTAATACATTCGCTAGTCCTGGTATGTGTGTAATAGTGAAGTCAAATTGTTGTAGTATTAACATCCATCTGGCTAACCTCCCATGAGTTAGTTTGGCGGATAACAGAAATTCTAATGCTTTGTGCTCAGTGTATACTTTTGTTTTTCTTCCGAATAGGAAGTATCGAAAACGTTGGAAGCCCCATACAATGGCCAATGCTTCCAGTTCCGTGACTGAATAGTTTTTCTCGCTTTTTGTGAGTTCACGACTGGCAAATGCAATTGTTCTATATGCTCTTAGCCCTGCCTGTACGTATTCTTGGAATAAAACAACTTCTAAACCTGTTTTCGCGCTATCAGTGGCCATACAAAATTTTTGTGTGAGATCAGGATGTGCTAAAACCGGTGCTGTTGTTAGTGCGTTTTTCACTTTTAAAAATTCTTCATTGGCTTGTTGATCCCATACCCATGGCGTGTTTTTTCCAGTCAATGCACATGGGCGTGGTGTTGCGAGAGAGTCGGTCCAAATAAATATTTTATAGAATCCGGTGAGACCTAGAAATCCTCTGAGAGTTTTCTTATTATATGGAGTACATAATTCTTTGATTGCCGTTAGTTTTTCTGGGTCGGGCATTACACCTATCTCCGAAATTATGTGTCCTAGAAATCTGACCCCTCGCCTTCCAAATTTGGATTTTGTTATATTGACTGTGACCCCATGCTCTTTCATGATCTGTAAAAACTGATTTAATGTGTCGTTGTGATGTTCCCAAGAGGGTTCTGCTATAATCACATCATCAACATAACAAGTAATTTTTTGTAAAATTTCAGGACTGTGTATAGTATTAAATCCCCTAATAAACGCTGCTGATGATATGTTTAAACCTAATGGCAATCGTTTAAATTGGTAACATCTACCGAATACGATAAATGCTGTAAATTTTCTACATTCTTGGGCCAATTCTATTTGCCAGAAACTACCCCGTAAATCAATTGATGAAAATATCTTAGCACTGTGGAAGTTTTGTATCAATTCCCCTAATTTTTCTGGTCGACCTGTCTCAGTGATTATGATTGTGTTGATCTATCTGGAATCAAGCACTAACCTCATGCTCCCATCTCGTTTTTGTACAATATGGAGCGGACTGTTATATGTGGAGGTAGCTGGTTCAATAATATCATCATCTAACATTTTAGATATCTCCTGGAATGCTTTATTCCTATATCTTAATGGGATTGTATAGGGTGGTACTCTAAATGGTTTGTGCTGTTTTACTTCAAACTTGTACTGAAAGTGTTTAATACTGCCAGTCTTAGGTAAAAATACCTCTGCTTTATCTCGTAAAATACCCTCTAATTCTCTTTCACTGTGTTCCGAAATACCTTGAACTTCTTGCAATTTTTTGTCGATTTCTTTATGGACTTCTAACATGAGTTGAGGCGATTCCCCCTTTTGTGCATACCATTCTATTCTTCATCCTCTTTATCTCGCATCATTCTTAATTGTTTGTTTATAACTGGTATTTCTTCTAATTTTAGCTTTTGCTCAAAGTGAAATGTGACATTCCCGAATGTTACGCTACCTTTCCCCATATCTATTATCGCTCGTCTCTCATTTAAAAAATCTGCACCTATAATCAAATCTACAGTTAGTTTAGGTATAATCACGAAGTTGGCTTCGATCTTTTGACCTTGGCACGAAAGAGTTAACCTTGTTTGTCTCGTAACTTCCGCAGCATTGTTTCTAATAGGACCTCTTACTTTAATCTTACGTGTTTTCAGAACTGGCAATTCCTCATTGGCATTATACTGCATGAATAAATTTTCTGAGATCGCGGTCAGTTCACTTCCGCTATCAATTACAATATTGACTGGGATATGCTTTACCATGGCCTTCACAATTGGTTGAATTTGAAAGGGTTGGTTCTGTTCTTCTTTTTCTTGCATCAACGAATCCTCCACTGAATCATACATGAGTCTTTTCAGGACTTTCCCCTGTGAATTCGAACTTTCTGTAGGATAAGCTTCGACTGCTACTTCTCTCTCTTTTATTTCCTCTTCTCTATTTCTTCCTTCATTTACGCTTTCTTCAACATCCTCTACTTTTTCCTCATCCTCGTCTATCTTCTCCTTCTTCGTCGCTACTTCCACATAATCGTGTCTAAATGCTCTAATTATCGCTTCATAACTTCCTTCATTATATACGTTGGGTTGTGTGCCCACTAGTAACCTATTTTCAACTTCTGTCGACTGCGCATGTTCCTCATTGAATTCGCTTTCCCTGGTTTCCATCTCAAATAGCTCTGCAATACTCATTACTTCGTCCTTTCCTCCTACGTTCGTTGTGCATGCCTCTGGTAATTCATCTTCCTCGTCAGTATTCTCCCAATTAATTTCGTCCGAACACGATATTGTTATTTTCCTGTCAGCGTTTTCATATGGTGTCTGCGGTTTTGTTTCTTCCTTCGTCTCTTCTCGTGATAAGGTATTTACTTCTCTGTTCAAGGTGCTGCAATTATCCTGGGTCGGTGCGTCATTCTCTTTGGCATGGGCGCTTAGCTGTCAATTCGAACGTTTTTCGGGACTTGGTAGTCTTACCTCCACCTCTTCTATCTGTATTCTCTTTTCTTGCTCCGCTTGTTGATATTGGTTTCTTTGTTGATAATTTGTCGGTCTATTGGCGCTCCAATACCCGTTCCGGTTGTCATTGTTCCCTCTGTAATAGTTGTTGCCGTTCCTGGTTGAATTATAGTTATTGCCATATTCTTTTCTAAATCCATAACCGTTTCTTGGTGCGAAGTTATCACGTGGTTCGTAATTATTGTTTCTTCGTACTGTGTCTTGTGGATTCCACTGCTTTTTGCTTTCGTTTTCACGTGCGCTTCGTATTTTTCTTGCGTCATCTTCCGAAAATATAAACTCTAGTTCCCTTAGAATTCCTTTAAATGCTTCGACGTCATTGCCTCCGCGACCAACTAATGATTGCTGGTATTTCAATGGTAACTTCATCGCACATAATTTAATCAACTCTCCATCACTGTATGGTACATCAAAGCATTGATTTTTCTTTGCCATTACTTCGAAAAATTTCACGGGACTCTTATCTCCTGAATTTTCAAAATATGGGTTCTGTAATAATTCGTACTTCACTCTGTTCTGTGCTTCGCTGGACCAATATCGGGAGAGAAACTACTCTCTGAAATCTTCGTACGATCGGCATGTCGCTGCAACATTCTACATGGTTTCTGCGACTGTTCCTGACATGTGTACACATATAAAGTCTAATTTGTGTGCTAGCGTCCAGTGTTCTGGTAATCCTACTCGGAATTGATCAATAAAAGTTCGTGGATGTAATGAGTTTCCTTCTCGAAAGTGTTGAAATTTTCTGACTGTGAGGAAATGATCGTCGTCGCACTTCGTCATGGTTCCATATGAAATCCGCGATTCTTCGCCACTTTTGTTTCTGATCATTTCTCCCGTCGTTCTTTCCGGTTGTGGTAGATCCATTGGATATTGTCCACTGTAACTTTCGCCTACCCTTGCATAGTATCGTTGGAGTGGTACGCAATAATTTTCTTCCATCGGTTGTGAACGTGTAGCTGAATGCATTGCACTGTACTCTTCGCGACCTGTCTTTCCATTGTCACGTATTGGTTCGGTATCTTGTCTGGCTAATCTTGCCGCTTCATTGCACGATCCAAACTGTGTTGAAACATACATTTGTGGTTCTACATTTGTGGTGCCGTTTATTCATCATGAATTTCGAAACGTGTTTTTTGCGGTGCAGGCTGCCTGATTTCACGTATGTTACTTTCCGCCTGTGATTGGAATCGAAAATACATGATATCTTCGTTAATTGCTTGTTTTTCCGGTGCTGTTACAGATACGGATGTGGTTGCAGACTCAGTGCTCGTTCGATCCTGTTCACTACGCTCTTCAATAGTTTGCAACAACTCTGTTCGCAATTTCTGAAATTGTTGCTTCGTTTGCGCTTCTATTTTGACTATGCGATTATCATATCTTTTCAGCGCTGCTTTTGTGATACGTTTGTGTAACACACTGTTTTCAACAATTTCACGCGCTGTACCTGATGCTTGTTTAGTAATTACGTTTATCTGTTTCTCTAGTTTCTTGACTTCTCCCTGGGTGTTGTTACGTAATGTTTTGATCTCGTCCTGAATGTCATTACGCGATGTTTGTACGTCCGCTTGTACCCTGTCAATGTCTGTTCTCAATTGATCTTAACCTGTTATTAAGTTTCCTATCACTTCTCGAGATTCTTTTGCCTCGTCTTCAATATGACTTAGGTGTAACTGAATTTTTGTGTTTTGTTCTTTAATCTCACGCATTTGTCTCGTGGTTTCTGCAATTTGTTTCGTCGTTTCTGCATTCTGAATTTTAATTTGGTTCGCAATTTCTTTATTTTGTCTTGTCATGGTTTCCGTAATTTGTTGTAATAATTCTGCCAGATTGGTGGGTCCTATTGCGTTTTCTTCCGACGTCCTACGCTCTGTGTTTTCGCCCAAGTGTTGGTTCGCAACCGATTGCATTGAACTGTGCGGTGACACGTTTCTGCTCGCATTCCTTGTACTCTGTGGTGAGGGAGCTCTGATTACTTCTACTATGGGTTCTACGTATTCAAGATGCAAGTTAGAATCCTCATCGACTGTCTCTCTACTTTCCTGCTCCTCTGTCGTATGCTGACCTAGGTTTTCTGTGCCTTGACGTACATTATCCTCGTTATGGTGCGTTATCTGTCCTATTTCTCGCGATACTGCATCGACTGTTATACTGTCCTCTATTCTCTGTCCATCTTCATGCTGGGTCTCTACCTCAATTCGGTCAATGTCTCGATCTGCCATTGCTAATCTTTCCGAATTTTGCAGTTTTAAAAGCAATTCACGCGCCCTACTTCGCGTCAATATGCGCTCATACGATCTCACGCGTTTCATAAACTTTATGTTCACACGACTTGACACTTATTATACCCAAGACTGACAATCCATTCACTTACTTGTTGGGTCAGAACCAACTTGTCAACGATGTATCCGCCACCTGTGCGCTTGCGTTGGAGAGAAAACTTAATTCTAACAATATTAAAATTCATAAGTTAATTATGCTATTGTCTCTGCTAGAATGTCTCACTTTCTATTGAATACTTTCGCTGTAGCTATTGTTTTCGACTGTTTATAACTTTCAAAAAAAATTTTTTATTACGAAATTTTTCAATAGGATATTTTTATGACCTAGTTAGGCATGTGGTCGACCTTTAATCATGGTATTTTACCATCCTGGGAGGGTCGCCATTCTCTAACATTCTGCATGGTGTCTGTTTGTGCTAAGTCGTGTCTCCATACCACTTTCGCGCAACGACGCTCTCAGTGTGTGTTTTAGGGAATTGACTAGTTTGAACCTGGGACCAGTTGCTGGTAAGGAGACGCCAAACCACACATGACATGTAGAGTTCAGAAGAGTTCAGTGAGTCTAGCGATGATATAATCAAATACTTAATGATTTCAGCGTCAGCTCCACTGCACTCCCTGTAAAAGAATCTTAATACTAACTAAATTTAGTGGAAGGGGTTCAAGGCTTTCCTAATTTTAGTTAGCTGGTAAAATAACGTCGTAAAAGCAGTTAAGTTTACCATTGGAAATTTTATTCTACTCACAAAACAGTGTTTATAAATTGCACTATTGATAAAAGGAAATATTTTAATACAGGATGATAAAAGCCAACTGCGTTCAACAAAAATGTGGACGAATATTCCCTGAATGGGTTTCCAAGTTCTATAATGGATCGGAGGATGACCTATGCCATATCACATCTATAATCTAGATTTATGTTAAGTTTCATAAAAGAGAAAACTATCAAAATAGTCTACAGTGACCCTCAATTATCTTTACTTACTTATTTAACTTGTCGTAAATTACAGTGGCTGATGTGGCTTCTCAATAATTATATAACAGAAAAATCATCACGTTTCAGATTTTAACTTACGTAGCAAATGTGAATACCATGAGCTTTAATTGACGATCGACACTAGTATTACGCAAAAGGGCGTGTAACAGATGAGACTTCTGCAGTTCTGAGTGAAGCTTTATGCGGTGTTATGCGTCATCGGGGGCGTTCATTACCTTGTCGTTGGTTAGGCAGCGTCAGGGGGCAGCGGGCGGCATAGCTCCACACACCTCGCCGTCTCGGAAGCAACTGTCTCCTAACTTCTCCTTACTACAATTTACCGAAGCTGGTTTAAAAAAAACTATCTGGCTGTGTTTTCATCTGACCAGTCAGGGTCTCAATGTTAACTTTAAGCTCTGCCTACAAAAATTCTGTCCATCCAACGAGAAACGTTATATGTTTTGTGGTGGGGCAATGTTTTTAACGTTTGCAACGTAACAGAGACGCGAAAAAGTCTCACGCTAAAACTTGCGGCTGGTGAGGCCCTTTTAGTTTTATCGTAAGATCTATACTGTTCTTCTGGAGGGCTCTATCTTTTAACATGCGCTGGGGGGGTGGTCCTGGCGGTTGGCTGGACACGTGGGTGTCTGTCCCTTATCGTAGGGCCTTCTAGCTTAACACGGTTCTGCTCTCGGCTTTTGTTCTCGTTTCTCCCCTCGGAACTGCGTCTGTTTCACGGTGGGAAGGTATGACATGCATTTAGGCATTATTGTGTTAGTCTGTGGTATTCCATTTGCTCACTCGTTAATTGTATTACTTTGGTTAATTTAATGTCACGATTTATTCGAAGCTATGTGAAATACTGCTGGATTTCCTTATCATGTCAGGGTTTTCATGGAAGGTGTTGGATTTGCCTGACACCTTACAAGGCTAGGCAGTCCACTTGAGCCCTGTTGTCCTTTTTGTCCCCCAAATGGGTCTTTGGTATTCCCATTTCCTCGTTTATTGCTCTCCACTGCCTGACCACTTCGTCCAATGCTATATTGAACAACAATGGTGACCATCCATCTTCCTTTTTAACACCAGTCTTGATTTCAAATTCTTCTGACAGTGCTCCTCTGAATCTCACCCTTGCTTTTGTGTCTGTGAGAATTTCTTTTATGAGTTCTTGTGTAGTTCCATCAAGTGCTCTTTTCTTCAGTATCCTAACAAGAGTCTGTCTGTCGATGGAGTCATATGCCTTTGTGAAGTCCACAAAGGTTATTACTGTCTTTTTGTTTTTTAAGGCTCTATGTTCTATCAGTTACTTCAGGATTCCCTTCCTGAATCCCGCTTGGTAGTCGCCAACTGTACTATCTACTTGTTCTTCTACTCTCTTGAGCATTAATTTTGACAGCACCTTGTATCCGGTCTCTAATAGCGATATTCCCCTGTAGTTGTTTGCATCTCTCTTGTCCCCCTTCTTGTGTATTGGTACTACAATTGCATTCTTCCATCCTTCTGGCAACTTTTACCTTGCAACTAAAGGCTGAATTTCTTAATTTCTGAACAATTCACGGTTGCTGAAGCATTGCAGTATGTTAAAGATTGTGTAAGAATAAACGTGACTCAACCGACCAGGCGACACGTTTCCGTTAATCCACGGTCGAATAACGGTGATCCCACGTCCACAGCAGTCCTAGTTGACAATATCGTTGGGTCAACATGATAGTCCCATGGTGAGCAATGTGCGCTGAACGACGCCCTGCGAAACACTTGCGTCTGCACCAGTATCTGCCAGAGATCGCCATTTTCGCTTTACAAAGGAGGCAAGCCTCCGATTTGCGCGTTCTGTGACGAGGCATGGGCGCCAGCACCTTCTTGTCTACTCGTGGTTTCAGTAGCTTTCAATCCATTTCAACAGACGCTCACGACAGCAGGACATGAACAGCCGACCAGCTTCGCCGTTTGCGAGACGTTCGTTCCCAGGCGCCGTACCATAACTAATTGCCCTCTGTCAGGATCGCTCATGCTGGTGGATTTACACATTTGCAATCCGTATCACCGCTAGAATGGTCACCACTCGTCTCTGCTCCGTATATTTAGTTCCGTTATAGCGTCACAAGGGCACAACGCCAGTGAAACGTGGTTGGTAGGTACTCAGAGAGCGCACAGGATAAGGTTACGATTGTGGATGGGGCCGTAAACAGTTACTGTGAGTTGCACAATCAAACACACAACTTTATTTTTCTAAGAACTACTGATTTACACCTTTCTTTAAAAGATCACAATTAGACAACACAGCTGAAGGCCTAATTAAAGAAAATTTGATATGCTTTCTGGGGTGAAGGGCCAAAACCACATCAAAAACAAGAACGGCTGAAACCTGGCTTAGAAATTAAAAGCAATTAAAAATAGAAGGTAAAATTAAAAACAAAACATGCAATAGAAAACAATTAGGGGCTGAAGGCCTACACTACACGTCTGAAGGACAACTATAATTAAAACATATTAACAAACAATTTTTCTGACCAAGAAATTTCTTTTTAAACTTACAACAGAACAGCCGAAATCCTAATTAAAGAAATATTAACATGTTGCACGGCTGAAGGCCACAAACATATTTGAAACAATGGCTGAAGGCCTGAACAACAAGTCAGACAAACAATTTAAAATAAATCCCTTCCTTCTTACAAAAAGATTTCCTTTAAAGAATACACACGGCTGAAGGCTTCATTAAAAGGGGTTCACGTAAATCCACGGCTGAAGGCCACACATAATACATCGAACAACTAACGGTTTAGGGCCTTTTACAAACAATTTCAGATAGAACAAATTTTAAAGAATTTAAATATTCAAAATTTTAATTTAACCCAGCTGAAGGCCTTTATGTAAAATTTAAAAAGACTGAATTGATACATGGCCTAAGGCCTCTCCCCACACTTCAGGCTAAAATGAAAATACAATCTAAAACAAACAGTACAAGTGGTGCTCAGAAGTGTTCCAAGGATCAGCCTGAGAAGGTAGCACAAATGTAAGGTGAGGTGAGACAGGCAGTTAAATAATCAGATGGCAACCCAAACTAGGGACGGCCCAAGGACCGACCAACAATTTAACCAATTCCCTTCCATTCGACCAATGGCACAACGATAGAAAATATCGGCCAAGGAAGAGGATATGGACTATGTCTTCAGAAATTGGCGTCTAAAAACAACCAAGGGAACAATAACCACTCTTAGCAAAATATGAACCAAACAACTTAAAAGGCTGTCGAAATAAACGCTGTTCCGAACAGCATCAAATGGCTCTGAGCACTATGGGACTTAACATCTTAGGTCATCAGTCCCCTAGAACTTAGAACTAGTTAAACCTAACTAACCTAAGGACATCACACACATCCATGCCCGAGGCAGGATTCGAACCTGCGACCGTAGCAGTCGCGCGGTTCCGGACTGCGCGCCTAGAACCGCGAGACCACCGCGGCCGGCCGAACAGCATCAACACAACGAGGAAAGGCACACTGCCGGAAAACTACACTGACGACCAGGGCAGGTAACCGGGGCGTTAACGGCCGGGGCAGAAAATACCGCTGGTGCACTTCAGTGGCAAGTAACAGTCAATTTAATAATTAATCACAATATAGGAAGACCGCTGCAAGATTACGTTGACTCCAATACGTCATACATTGCTGCTAGCCCGAGCGGCCCAGTGAGCAACAACATGCAAATGAACGAAGAGATGTCACAGTAGTTGAGTGTTCATAACAGGTTAACTGATTACTCAACTTCAGCGTCCAGGTTTGGTGGGCAGTGAACTTTGTCGCTCTCGCAGCTAGCGCCTCACAATCCGACAGCGCGTGCATACCACCAGTGGTCGCGGCCTGACTGTGCGCCAAGACTTCCTCGCTGCTCCGTCGCAACCGACTGACCACCACAACACACACAACCACCACCACCCAGAAATACTCGCTGTCACACCAAAGACAATACGACAGTACTAGCATAGATAACCGCTGCTGCTGCCGCTCAAGGAGGCAAGCCAGCAACTTCGTTACGTCAATAAGTAAGGAAGAAACAAGACGACACTCGATGTGACAAAATGCCAAACAACCAACGGCATGAACGCGAGCAACACACGGCTCAGCCAGGAGGGGGCATACAATCTTGCAATGGGCAGTGGTCATAATGTTTTGATTCTCGATGTTTACACGTTTTCGGTGACAGAGAAAGTTTCTGTACTACTTTTTAGGGTTGTAGATTCTGAGTACTCTAAAACGACAAATAACATTTCGGCAATTATTACACGATATACGAACTTGAATTCCACAAAAATCGCCGACACTATGCATAACGTGCTAAGGAAAGCATAATGAATGACACGATCACATTATATTCATATCATTTTGTACCTTTTATTGTTTCTTGCCTTTACCGATTTCGAAGATTTTGTCCATCATCAGACCGCAGCGCTTATTTATAGCAGACATATTAATCGGATTTGGATGCATTAATTGTCATGGTACCCTACAGTAAAAAGATTACAGACTGACAAATTAATTTCCTTTTCGAAAATTTGTCAATCTGAATTTTTTTGTTCCTGTAGAGTACAATGGCACTAGCATTCAACTGCTGATAAACAGGTAGTACTGTAAACACAATGCAACGATCGAATGATTAAAAAGATTTTGGAAGCTAATAGTGCCATGAAATAGTGAAATGCATTAAAGAAAATTGTCACAACTTATTCTTTGTCAGGTATTTTTGTAACATATCTTGTACAATCTTCATCAGTCACCATGTACAAAATTCAGCGGTCCACAATAGTGTTAATCATGCAATCTGGAAAATGTCGTACCATAAACTAATGACTCAATCAGTTGATGTTTGTTTTTATTACGATTATAGCTAAATTGCTTACAAGTTAGCATATTGAGACTATTTCGTTTCGATGCTATCACTAAAAACAATTATGCATTTGGCATCCAAATTGTTTTCAGCAGATTCCATATTTATAGATTTCGGAAAAGCATTCGACACGGTACCCCACTGCAGACTGTTAACAAAGGTACGGGCGTATGGAATAGGCTCCCAGATATGTGACTAGCTCGAAGACTTCTTAAGTAATAGAACCCTGTATGTTGTCCTCGACGGCGGGTGTTCGTAGGAGATAGGGGCAATATCAGGAGTGCCCCAGGGAAGTGTGATAGGACCGTTGCTAGTTTCTACACACAAAAATAATCTGGGGCCGGCCGCGGTGGCCGTGCGGTTCTGGCGCTGCAGTCCGGAACCGCGGGACTGCTACGGTCGCAGGTTCGAATCCTGCCTCGGGCATGGGTGTGTGTGATGTCCTTAGGTTAGTTAGGTTTAAGTAGTTCTAAGTTCTAGGGGACTTATGACCTAAGATGTTGAGTCCCATAGTGCTCAGAGCCATTTGAACCATTTGAGCCAATAATCTGGGACACAGGGTGGGCAGCTATCTACGGTTGTTCGCTAATGATGGTACGGTGTACAAGAAGGTGTCAGAGTAAGTGACTGTAGTTTGATGCAAGATGACTTAGACAAAATTTGTAGTTGATGTGATGAACGGCAGCTGTAGAAAAAGTAAGTTAATGCAGATGAGTAGCATAAACAAACCCGTGATGCTAGGATACAGCATTAGCAGTGTCATGCTTCACATAGTCACGTCGTTTAAATGGGTGGGTGTAAAAAATGGAACGAGCATCAGAGGACTGAGGTAGGGACGGCGAATGGTCCACTTTGGTTTACTGGCAGAATTTTAGGAAAGTGCGATTCATCTGCAAAGAAGACCGCATATAGGACGCTAGTGCGACTTATTCTTGAGTGCTGCTCGAGTGTTTGGGACCCGCACCAGCTCGTATTGAAAGAAGACATCGAAGCAATTCGGAGGCGGTCTGCTAGATTTGTTACCGGTAGGTTCGATCAGCGTGCAAGGTTACGGGTATGCTTCGGGTGCTCTAGTAAGCATCCTTGGAGGCAAGAAGACACTCATTTAAGAACACTGTTCAGGAAGTTTAGAGAACTGGCATTTGAAGCTGACTGCAGAACGATCCTACTGCCTCCAACATATGTTTCGTGTTTCGCGTAGGGACTACGACGATAAGATAAGTGAAATTACGTCTCATACGGAGGCATATAGACAGTCGTTTTCCTCTCGCTCTATCTGCGAGTGGAACAGGAAAGGAAACGATTGGTTTTGATAGAGGGTATGCTCCGCCATGTACCGTACGGTGGCTTGAGGAGTACGTATGAAGATGTAGGAGGAATCATCCTTAGAACTGATGTACGAAGGGAGTTCAAAAACTAATTTACGTATGTCATCCCGTTATGAGACCATTGCTCTGCAAGCATGACGCTCTTGAGAAGACAGTACATGTTCTGGGTTTCCTCCAGAGACAGTTCTGCTACGGTACGTTTAACAGGTGCATCACATTATGGGAGTGAAATGGCGTGACAACTGGAAATGTACTCCAAAGCTGAAGCACGTGGGCAGTATGATTCTTGTGGTTACAACGTCTAAATCGCACACGGATTTTCCGTGTAATTCTGGCGGTACGTGATCCAAATACAGTGTCACGTCCAGACGTAGTGAAATATTGGCAACAATTTTACCGACTAAGCACAGACATGGATGATCCTCATAGAGAAAGAAGGCGATCGACATCGACTACAGACGACGACCTCCAAGCAATCGAGGAACTGATTCTCAGTACTGGCAGCTTTTTCCAACGATGAGGACGTGGACGTAGTGGTTCTCGAATGGCTCCGTGACCACGGAACGGATTTCTGTCGCCGAGGAACTGAACGATATTGCTACAACCTTCCGACCGTTGTTTACGGAGACTTGGTGGCTGTCTTGAAAACTAGTGTTACATATCTGTTTCACTTTGAAGTATAGAACAGCATTTAATAAAACTGACTTGACCTGCCGTAATAATGTGTAAGTTACTTTCTGAAATACCCATGTATATACAGGGTGGTCCATTGATCCTGACCGGGCCAAATATCTCACGAAATAAGCGACAAACGAAAAAACTACAAACAACGAAACTCGTCTAGCTTGAAGGAGGAAACCATATGGCGCTATGGTTGGCCCACTAGATGGCGCTGCCATAGGTCAAACGGATATCAACTGCCTTTTTTTTAAAAATAGGAACTCCCATTTTTTATTACATACTCGTGTAGTACCTAATATGAATGTTTTAGTTGGACCACTTTTTTCGTTTTGTGGTAGATGGCGCTGTAATAGTCACAAACATATGGCTCACAATTGTAGACGAACAGTTGGTAACAGGTCGGTTTTTTAAATTAAAATACAGAACGTTTGAACAATTTATTTCGGTTCTTCCAGTGTGATACATGTACCTTTATGAACTTATCATTTCTGAGAACGCATGCTGTTACAGCGTGACTACCTGTACATAACACATTAATGCAATTAGTGCTCAAAATGATGTCCGTCAACCTCAATGCGTTTGGCAATACGTGTAACGACATTCCTCTCAACAGCGAGTACCTCGCCTTCCGTAATGTTCGCACATGCATTGACAATGCGCTGACGCATGTGTCAGTCGCTGTCGGTGGATCAGGATAGAAAATATCCTTCTACTTTCCCCACAGAAAGAAATACGGGGACGTCAGATCCTGAAACGTATGGGCCATGGTATGGTGCTTCGACGACCAATCCACCTGTCATGAAATATGCTATTCAGTACCGCTTCAACCGCACGCGAGCTATGTGCCGGACATCCATCACGTTGGAAGTACATCGCCATTCTGTCATGCAGTGAAACATGTTGTAGTAACATCGGTAGAGCATTATGTAGGAAATCGGCATACATTGCACCATTTAGATTGCCATCGATAAAATGGGGGCCAATTATCCTTCCTCCCATAATACCGCACCGTACATTAACCCGCCAAGGTCGTTGATGTTCCACTTCTCGCAGCCATCGTGGATTTTCCGTTGCCCAATAGTGCATATTATGCCGGTTTATGTTACCGTTGTTGGTGAATGGCGCTTCGTCCCTAAATAGAACGGTGCAAAAAATCTGTCATAGTCCCGTAATTTCTCTTGTGCCCAGTGGCAGAGCTGTACACGGCGTTCAGAGTCGTCGCCAAGCTTTTCCTGGTGCATAGAAATATGGTACGGGTGCAATCGATGTTGATGTAACATTCTCAACACCGACGTTTTTGAGATTCCCGATTCTCGCACAATTTGTGTGCTACTGATATGCGGATTAGCCGCGACAGCAGGCATCATCATTTGTTGCAGGTCTGCAGGTCGTGGTTGATGTTTCACATGTGGCTGAACATTTCCTGTTTCCTTAAATAACGTAACTATCCGGCGAATGGTCCGGACACTTGGATGATGTCGTCCAGGATACCGAGCAGCATACGTAGCACACGCCCGTAGGGCATTTTGATCACAATAGCCATACGTCAACACGATATCTACCTTTTCCGCAATTAGTAAACGGTCCATTTTAAGACAGGTAATGTATGACGAAGCAAATACTGCCCGCACTAGCGGAATGTTAAGTGATACCACGTACTTGTACGTTTGTGACTATTACAGCGCCATCCATCACAAAGCGAAAAAAGAGGTCCAACTAAAACATTCATATTTCTTTACGTACTACACGAATATGTAATAAAAAGGGGGGTTGCTATTTTTAAAAAAAAGTGCAGTTGATATCCGTTTGACCTATGGCAGCGCCATCTGGCGGGCCAACCATAGCGCCATCTGGTTTTCCCCTTCAAGATTTCAAGCTAGATAAGTTTCGTTGTTTGTAGTTTTCTCGTTTGACGCTTGTTTAGTGAGATATTTGGCCCGGTCACGATAAATGGACCACCCTATATATATATATATATATATATATATATATATATATATATATATATATATATATATATATATATATGTATATATATATATATATATATATATATATATATATCCAACCGTAATAGATACAAAGATGCCGTTTGGACAATGAATCGCGGGGACAGGGGCTACTTGGATACATCATATTTCATGTTTGTGCTATTTTTTATCACAGAGATATGAGGCCATCTTTGGTTTTTTACATGGAACCTTATGCTAAATTTTAGCCTAAGATGATGGGCTTAAAAAGACAGTTTCAAATCTGTGTATATCATAATATTTCGGCGAATAGTTTTTGAGACACAGATACGTTCCCGTATCGTCCTTCGAAGCGGCGCTGTCCAATGTGAGTAGTGTTGTGTAGAGTACATGGTAAACGTCGCGAGTCCGTCCTTATACAAACACACCGTTTACCCGACAATAGTAATACATACTGTGATATTTTGCACAAAAATTAACTGATGAAGTCGCGCAAATATTATTCAGTTATTTGACAACTGTGATACCTAAATAGTAGACAACGTACAGTATTAAAATACTACAAAATGTTAATACATTTTAAGTAACAGAAATACAAATGTAAATGAGGAGGCCCTTATTTGTCACAATTATTTCGTACATATTTGTTTGTTATTTGAAAATATTTACTATTGGTCACAATACGAAACAAATACACATAAAAGGTGCTAAATACATACTGTACATGATACAAAACTTTATTGAAGCATGTGCTCAAAATGCGACCCCTCCGCTGCAATGCGCATTTGTAGTCGCCGTTCGAATGATTTGTGAACGGCTGCGAGGGTGTCACGTGAGATATCAGCGCACGCTTCGATGATACGTTGCTTCATATCTTCTGGCGTAGTTGGTATTAGAGCATACACTTTATATTTGATTGCTCCCCACGGAAAAAAATCAAGAGGGGTGAAATCAGGAGACCGGGCTGGCCACTTCACTTCAGCACGTCGTCCTATCCAACAATCCGGGAACTTTTCATTTACAAGCTCTGTAGCCACACGGGAAGAGTGAGCAGGACAGCTGTCATGCTGGAACCACATGCACTGACGCGTAGTTAGTGGTACCTCTTCCAGCAAAATGGGCAGAACGTTTCGCAGGAGCTGTGCATGGTTATCCAATGAGGTTTCTCTATTGACCAGTAACGCATATTATGCAAATTCACGTTACCGTGGTTGGTGAAAGTCGCTTCATCAGTAAAAAGCACCCGCTGAAAAAACGTTGCATCATCTTGTAGGCGCTGCAGAGCAAACCGGCAAAATTCCTGGCGCCGTTCGAAATCCACACAGGAGAGTGCTTGATACAATGAGAGGTGAAACGGATGACTTCTCTGACTTTACCACATTCCGAGGCGATACGTCGCGACGAAACAGTAGGGTCGTTATGGGCCAACGCTCGAACGCCCTCTTCATGTACACCGCCAGTTGCAGTTTTCTGTCCTGTTCTTTGTATGGCGTTCCATGATCCTGATTCCGGTAGTAGGACGCTCACGATCAGGGTACAGCTCTCTATATCGCTTTATTGCTCTAACAGCATTTCTTCTGTTTCCACCATACGCTAGAAGCATATCTAACTTTTCTTCGTTGGTGTACATGTCTGCTCCAAGAAACTGTGACGGAAATGCGATGTCTCATTACCCCAGCAGCACATTTATACCCTTCTCTCCAGCTACCTCGTTCGTCACTTTGCGGGGTTATCGAGAAGCAGGAAAAACAACGCCTTCCCTGTTAAGTTCCTCAATGGTCAACAGGAAAGGTCGCATTGGACAACGCCGTTTCGAATACGATACGGGAACATATCTGTGTCTCAAAAACTATTCGCCTAAATATTATGATATACACATATTTGAAACCGTCTTTTTAAGCCCATCATGTTACGCAAAAATTTATAATAGGGTTCCATTTAAAAGAAAAGATGGCCTCATATCTCTGTAATAAAAAATAGCTCAAACATGAAATGTGATGTATTCAAGTAGCCCCTGTTCCTGCCATTCACTGTCCAAACGGCATCTTTGTATCTCTTACGGTTGAGGAGATACAAGGGATGTTATGACTTAGCTGCCTCACCATATATATACGATACAAGGGGTATTGTGACTTAGCTGCCTCACCCTTTCTCAGCCAACACCGTCATCTGGATGGAGGTGTACACGGAGACGCACAGTGATGCTACATGTAATTTATATATGAACGTCCAGTGGTTTCGCCCCCACTTCTTGTAACTGAATAGTAGCCACTTCTCGTAACTCATTTGTAGCCAATTTGCTTACCTCGCGTCTTGAAGGCGTTGCCCTAATGGGTCGCGAGCTCTAGCGCTTAAGCGATAAACAATGCATAATAATGTGGCAAGTGTGTAGGCTCGAATGCTTAAGCATAATGAGAATCGTAAAACGTTAGGATACCAGCTAATTTTGTTTTATATGTCCAAATGCCAAAGTAGTAGAACGATTTCTGGAGCCAGTCTGTCGCTAATATTCATAACAAGATCCCCTGTCATTCATTAATCTCGAGCATCACTAAAGTCACAAAATTCTTCACACGATCTTATAATCCAGATGAGATCGCACAAATATGTTTTTCGAGGCATCTTTAACAATTAATTCCGTCTTTACGCGGAGTTGCACTTCACACTAGTTCGCGTGTTGCCACCCCGAAAACCGGTCGTAGACTGCCTTGGATTAACACAACAACGGTCAGGTATCTCATCCGAGGCAGTTTTTCAGCAATCTGTGCCGTCTTCACATGAGATCAGATTTTATACACCGATTCATTTACCTCCTCGGAAAGCGATCGTATACTAATAGTGAGCTATTTTGGCAGTTTGGCGCCTGCCCTCTCGGGGCGCACTTGCGGCTGCTTCATCCTCTCCATCAATAAGCACTGACAGTAACTAAAACTTGTAATTGATTTTTCCTGATGAATTCAGTGGTACTGAAAGTACTATTACAAGTTATCAGTGCAAGTAATGTCATCAGCACGGCTGGAGATGTAGATTAATATTTAAACAGCAAATATAAGTAATAAAGGATTCCCTTCTCGGGGACCAGCGTTGCAGGTGAATCCCCAGAGTCTCTCTCTGTTCCAGAACGATACGGCTATTGCTCGCCCTGTCACTCTCACGCCATGTAACCATTTGGTGCGTCATTCGAAGAGTCTGCTTTATGATTCTTCCTATTTGCAAGCCTCCCGCTATAAAATCTCTCTACACTATGCACTAAAACAAAGCAACAAAAATATAACAAAACGTGGGCAGGGATCTGGCATAAACGCCACAGGCTGACTTCCTTATGGGAGAGCCGAGTTCCATTCCCGGTACTGGCACGAATTTTTCCTTGGTGAGAGAGCTGGAACGTGGTCGACTCAGCCTCATGGCATCAACTGAGGAGATACTTGACCGAATAGCAACGGCACCACGTCTGCTAAGCCGACAGCAATAGGGAATGCGATATTCCGACCCAACGCACTTGACAGGAACGATCATTCCAAGACTAGAAAACATGGACCCTAAAATAGTACCTTAAGAGCTATGAACACTTTTTCGATATTGTGAAACAAATCTCTTCTACAGCAAGCGCTTTGCTTTCCATATTTTAGGAGGACGTAGTATGGATCAAAACAACAAAAAATTGTCTGATGAGCATGGGCTCTAAAATGCTTTAAGAGCCGTGAGCACATGTACAGTAGCGAAGATCAATAAGTGCTCATAGCTATTAAGGTAAACACCTTAGAGCCAATGTATACTGGATATTCTTTTCTTGTTCTGGTCCATACCACGACCTCTATAACATTCTGCGTGGTGTCTGTTGTTCTATGTCGTGTCTCCCTACCACTTTCGCGCAACGACGCTCTGAGCGTGTTTTTTAGGGAATTGACTAGTTTGAATCTGGGACCTGTTGCTGGTAAGGAGACGCCAGACCACACATGACATGTAGAGTTCAGAAGAGTTAAGTGAGACTAGTGATGATATAACCAAATACTTAATGATTTCAGTGTCAGCTCCACTGCACTCCCTGTAAAAGAATCTTAATACTAACTAAATTTAATGGAGGGGGTTCAAGGATTTCCTATTTTTAGTTAGCTGGTAAAATAACGTCGAAAAAGCAGTTAAGTTTACCATTGGAAATTTTATTCTACTCACAAAACATTGTTTATAAATTGCACTGTTGATAAAAAGAAATGTTTTAATACAGGATAGTAAAAACCAACTGCGTTCAACAAAAATGTGAACGAATATTCCCTGAATGGGTTTCCAAGTTCTACAATGGATCGAAGGATGACCTATGCCATATCACATCTATAATCTAGGTTTAAATTAAGTTTCACAAAAGAGAAAACTATCAAAATGGTCTACAGTGACCCTCAATTATCTTTAATTACTTATCTAACTTGTCGTAAATTACCGTGGCTGATGTGGCTTCTCAATAATTATATAATAGAAAAATCATCGCGTTTCAGATTTTAAGTTACGTAGCAAATGTGAATACCATGAGCTTTAATTGACGATCGACACTAGTATTACGTAAAAAGGGGATGTAACAGATGAGACTTTTGCAGTTCTGAGTGAATCCTTATGCGCTCAAAAATGCGGCATCGCATGCGTTCATTACCTTGTCGGTGTTCGTCAGGGGGCGGCGGCCGGCGTAGCTCCATACAACTCGCCGTCTCCGAAGCAACTCTTTTCTAACTTCTCCTTACTACAATTTACCGAAGTTGGTTTTAAAAAAAACTATCTGGCTGTGTTTATGTTAATCTTAAGCACCGCCTACAAAAATTCTGTCTATCCAATGAGAAACGTTATACTTCTCGTGGTGGGGCAATGTTTTTAAAGTTTGCAACGTAACAGAGACGCGAAAAAGTATCACGCTAAAACTTGCAGCTGGTGTGGCCCTTTCAGTGTTATTGTAAGATCTATACTGTTCTTCTGGAGGGCTCTATCTTTTAACATGGGCTGGGGGGTAGTCCTGGCGGTTACTTTTCGTGGTGGGGCATGTTTTTAACGTTTGCAACGTAACAGAGACGCGAAAAAGTCTCATGCTAAAACTTGCGGCTGGTGTGGCCCTTTTTGTGTTATCATAAGATCTATACTGTTCTTCTGGAGGGCTCTAGCTTTTAACATGGGCTGGGGGGTGGTCCTAGTGGCTACTTTTCGTGGTGGGGCAATGTTTGTTAGGTTTGCAACGTTACAGAGACTCGAAAAAGTCTCACGCTAAAACGTGCGGCTGGTGTGGCCCTTTTAGTGTTATCGTAAGATCTATACTGTTCTTCTGGAGGGCTCTAGCTTTTCACGGTTCTGCTCTCGGCTTCCTTCTGTTCTCGTTTCTCCCCTCGGAACTGCATCTGTCTCACGGTGGGAAGGTATGACATGCATTTAGGCATTCTTGTGTTAGTGTGTGGTATTCCATTTGCTCACTCGTTACTCGTATTACGTTGGTTAATTTAATGTCACGATTTATTCGGAGCTATGTGACATACTGCTGGATTTGCTTATCATGTCAGGGTTTTCATGGAAGGTGTTGGATTTGCCTGACACTTTACACCTCTCAAAATATGGAAAACAAAGAGCTTTCCATACAACAGACATGTTTCACAGTATCAAAGCTAAAAAGTTCTCATAGCTCTTAATGTATGCATTTTAGGGCACATATTCACTAGACTTTCTTGCTTCAAATGATTATTCTGTCAAATCTCTAAATAGTTACCATTCCTCCTGGGACATCTACTATACAATGGTTCAACATAAACATTTTTCAAGTTGCAAGTATTTTATTTTTCATTAGATATCTAGTTTCGGACCGAGACCCATTTTCAATTTAACATAACCAAGTCGAAAATGACACTTCCAAAGATGTTAAAAATGTGTAATGTATGATTACACTGCATACAGTCATCTGTATGCACTCGATCACGTGCTCTAAAATGCCTAGTTAGGAGCTATGAGCACATGTTCCGTAGCGAAGATCAATAAGTGCTCGTAGCTACTAAGGTAAACACTCTAGAGACAATGTGTACTGGAAATTTTTTTCGTGTTCTGGTCCATACTATCAGGTCTCAAAATATGGGAAGCAAAGAGCTTGCCATACGAGAGATATGTTACACAGTATCAGAGCTAAAAAGTTCTCATAGCTCTTAACTTATGCACTTTAGAGCACATTTACAGTCCACTGCAGTGCACTGTACGCACTGTGAATGTACATTACACATTTTTTAACATTTCCGGAAATTCCATTTTAGACTTTGTTATGTTGATTTGAAAATGGATCTCGGCCCGAAACTAGATATCTAATGAAAAATAAAATATTTGCAACTTGGACCGGTTTTTCGTTCTATTGACTCAAGCGACTCCAGAATGCTGGAAGTCCATAAACATTTTAGTCATGTGGTGTTTCTTACGCATTTATGTGTGTATGTAAGTGATTTGACGATGACCGCTCGATCAAAGATGGCTGTTTGTGAATAATTAGTATTAGTACAAAAATGTTCAAATGTGTGTGAAATGTTATGGGACTTAACTGCTAAGGTCATTAGTCCCTAAGCCTTCACACTATTTAACCTAAATTATCCTAACGACAAACACACACATCCATGCCCGAGGGAGTACTCGAACCTCCGCCGGGACCCAGTATTAGTACAACCTTTGGTGGTTCTATGATGCCATTCGTTAATAGTGCAGCCTTTGAAGAACCACAGTTCTTTTCTTCTGGTTGGTTTCATTCGGGGGAGGGGACCAAGCAGCGAGGTTATCGGTCCCATCGGATTAGGGAAGGATGGGGAGAGATGTCGGCAGTGCCCTTTCAGAGGAACCATCCCGGCATTTGCCTGAAGCGATTTAGGGGAATCACAGATAACCTAAATCAAGATGGCCAGACGCGCTTTTGAACCGTTGTGCTCCCGAATGTCTTTCCTTCTGTGGACGTTTAAGTCTTATAAGAAATTGGCCGAGCTCAATGGACATATGTTGCTCCCCTCTTCCCTCAACGTTGAAAGATTTTTCTCATTTTTATCGTATTGCGGTGTAGCCAGAAATTTTTTCGAGTGGTGATCTGCCAGTTTGTTCTTTTGTGCAAGGTCGTGGCACAGCTGTTCCGATATAATCAACGTGTTTATGGGTGAAGGCGCGGGCCGTGATCAGTGGCTAGGCCAGCAGATCTTCAAGGATGCGGTGTCCGCGGGGCCACGCCGTATCAAGATCACAGTTTCACACGAAGCACGCGTTACTTCCAGCGTGCGTCAGCTTAGTTTGTGCGAGTCGCTTACTCCCAACTCCTAACACGTCCGCCTCGAGGACGACGCAGTCACGTACGTGGAAGCCAAAGGACTAAATCTTTGGCCACCTGCAACTCGACCTCAATAAAAACCACAACTGGAACTCATTTTTTACGTTTTATTTTCTTACTTGCGACATAAAGTAGACTCGAGTTGTGATCAAGTGACGTATTTTAGTCTAACCTTCTCTTACACCTACATATTTACACAGTGAATCATTAGTGGGTAGCACCTCTTGGTCTTGTATTAAGGTTTCGTCCTATTCCGTTCATTGGGAGAGTGAAGAAGAAACGGTTACATGTCTCTACGCATCCTATGACACGGAACTGAAGAGTGAACGTAAAGTAGCGCCATTTGATATTTCCAACACAACTGGTTGCATGGATCTTGTTACACTGTCAGAAATAATTAACTTTTATAGAATTTATGGCTTTACAGACAATCGTTTTCAAACATACTTAACATACAGAACGATAATTTTTGTGCTGAATAAGAGAGAAAATTTTAGAGGCTGGGGAGAAATTGTGGAGCCCCACAAGGTCCAATTTCTGGTCCACCCCTACTCCTTATGATGTGAATGACCTTCCACTTTTTGCAGATAACACTAGCGTTATAATATGCCCCGTCAGAGAGACAGAAACAGAAGAAATTATTAATGATTTTTATTAGTTGGTTCTCTAAAAACAGACTCCCACTTAGTTATGACAAAACACATTACATTCAGTTCTGTACGAAAAACTGAGTCATACCAATAACTGACATAGCTCATCAACAGGAGTCAGCTAACAGGATAGAATGCTTACACTTTTTGGGTGTACATATTGACGAAAACTTGAACTGGAGAAGACGTATTACTGAGCTCTTCGGAGTGACCGAGTGGTTCTAGGCGCTGCAGTCTGGAACCGCATGACCGCTACTGTCGCAGGTTCGAATCCTGCCTCGGGCATGGATGTATGTGACTTCATTAGGTTAGTTAGTTTTAAGTATTTCTAAGTTCTAGGGGACTGATGGCCTCAGAAGTTAAGTCCCATAGTGCTCAGAGCCATTTGAACCATTTTACTGAGCTCTTCAATTAAGTTCAGCTACTTTTGCTCCTCGTATAACTGCTTGTCTTGGTACCATACGAATCATCTTCATAAAATATTTTGCATATTTGCATTCACTAATGTCTTATGCAATAATTTTCCTAAGTAGGCCGTCGCTTAAAAAGAAATTATTTTTAGCACAAAAGCAGGCAATAAGGATACTATGCAATACCTATCTTGCAGTTACCTCTTCAAGGAGTTAGGCATTTTGACTGCACCTTCTCATTATACCGGGGCTCCTTCCTAAGAGTCGTCAGGTGCATTTTCTCCGTCTGCAGATTCGTTTTGTTAATGTAAGTGGAGTCAGCACAAATGAATACTGCTCCTCACATCTTTCACGTGACACCCAGTGTCGACCGAAAGCATCGGTTTGTTTCCCTATATAAACAAAATAATTTTTAGAATTAATATCTGTTATTTCCGCCAATGATCACAAAACTTTTGGTCCTTAGACTACCGGTTTCGGTCAGCAATGGCCGCCTTCAGATCTGTTTTATAACTTGTCCTGAAATAATAAAGGCATAATGGCATCATCACAGAATACTGTAAACACAAAATCAGTATTGCATAGTTGCACATATTTAAGATTTGATGTAAACTAGGCCATAGTTCTCGCAGAGACAGTGGCTCACTAGACTAATTTGGGACTGTTTATTGGATGGGCACGTAAAAGTGCTCTTCAAAACTCATTTTGTTTGTAACAGGAAACAAAAGGACACTGAGCGTCCAATGAAAGACGGGATGACATTTTTTGGGTTGTTTCCGGCTGCACACTGTAAAAACTAAATTGTGAATATCTGCCGAAACACCAACAAAAATGCTCCTAAAGCTTTCAGTGGTTCAGGAAGGATTCTATACGCACCAACAAAAATTTATCTTCTCTGGCGCAATAATATGACATGGGAGATAGATAGCAAAGCAGTTATTAAATCTGACATTTCTTCTTGACAACTCCTTTCATTCCATATACAAATTTTTAGTTAAAAACTTAATTGTAGATGCATGCTTAGGACTAAAAATTAATATATACATTGAAACTTCCTGGCAGATTAAAACTGTGCGCCGGACCGAGACTCGAACTGGGGACGAAGTTTCATATCAGCGCACACTCCACTGCAGAGTGAAAATCTCGTTCTGGAAACATCCCCCAGGTTGTGGCTAAGCCATGTCTCCGCAATATCCTTTCTTCCAGGATTGCTAGTTCTGCAAGGTTCGCAGAAGAACTTCTGTGAAGTTTGGAAGGTAGGAGACGAGGTACCGGCAGAATTGAAGCTGTGAGGACGGGTCGTGAGTCGTGCTTGAGTAGCTCAGGTGGTAGAGCACTTGCATGCGAAAGGCAAAAGTCCCGAGTTCTACTCTCGGTCCGGCACACAGTTTTAATCTGCCAGGAAGTTTCATATCAGAGCACACTCTGCTGCACAGTGAAAATCTCATTCTGAGAATATACGAGGTGTGGCTAGAAAAAAACCGGACTAGTACTGGTGAAACAATAAAACGAATGCAATAAGGCTGAAAGTCGCGTGGCCTGTCACGTGACTCTCGCTCCGCCTACTGCTCGAGTTTCATCTGGCTCCTGCACTCAGTCTGCCCGTGGCGTCTGTTTTAAGTAGTTGACGTTTTGTCTGTGCGTCGGAAAATGTTGAGTGTACAGAAAGAACAGCGTGTTAACATCAAATTTTGTTTCAAACTAGGAAAATCTGCAAGTGAAACGTTTGTAATGTTACAACAAGTGTACGGCGATGATTGTTTATCGCGAACACAAGTGTTTGAGTGGTTTAAACGATTTAAAGATGGCCGCGAAGACACCAGTGATGACACTCGCACTGGCAGACCATTGTCAGCAAAAACTGATGCAAACATTGAAAAAATCGGTAAACTTGTTCGACAAGATCGCCGTTTAACAATCAGAGCAGTGTCTGAGTTAACAGGAGTTGACAAGGAAAGTGTTAGGCAGATTCTTCATGAAAGTTTCAACATGAACAAAGTGTGTTCAAAAATGGTTCCAAAGTGTCTCACAATTGAACAGAAGGAACGCCGAAGAATGATTTGTTCTGACATCCTGGAAAACATTGAAAGTGATCCCACCTTACAAAATGTTATTACTTGCGATGAATCGTGGTTTTTTACTTACGATCCCGAAACTAAACGCCAATCGATGCATTGGAAAACTCCTGGTTCTCCACGACAAAAAAAAAGCACGAATGTCAAAATCGAAATTCAAGGCAATGTTGATTGTTTTGTTTGACATCAGTGGGATTGTGCACATTGATTGGGTACCAGAGGGACAAACAGTGAATCAGCATTACTACATTAGCGTCCTGGCTACCCTACGTGAGCGAGTACGGAGAAAACGGAACGATTTGTGGAGAAAAAAGTCATGGATCCTTCACCAAGATAATGCCCCAGCTCACAGTGCGTTGTCAGTGAAGACGTTTTTGGCAAAACACAACATTCCCATCTTAGATCATCCACCCTACTCACCTGATTTGGCCCCCTGTGACTTTTTTTCTTTTCCCTAAAGTCAAGTCAGCTTTGAAAGGAACTAGATTTGAGACTGTTGAAGCAGTAAAAGAAAAAGCGACGGAAGTAATGTATGGACTTACCGAAAATGATCTGCATCATTGCTATGAACAGTGGAAAATTCGTATGGAGCGGTGTAGAGACCGAGGAGGAGAGTACATTGAAGGAGATAACATGAAATTGTAAATAATTGTAAATAAATGTTTTTTCCAGCCGCACCTCGTATACATTAATGTTAAAATTAATCATGTACGTATCCCGTAAACTGACTCGTCCCACAGTATCTCAATGAAAAACAAATCGTCAAATGATCTATGGAACGTGTAATTAATTATTTGTAAACTTCGCTGATAAAACTGATTCTCTGAATTTTCTGAGTAGGTTTCTGAGAGAAACTGCGCCTTTTCTTAGAGTTTCTACCAGCTGAAATTCACCAGAGTCGTTGTCACACTCACACGTAAGGAAAACAAGCTGGTGAACAGCTGTTCTTCTTCCTGTCTTAAGTCCGCGACCTAATTTCACCCGAGATACATGCCACACGCATTTCAGCAGTTATCTAAGATATCGTGTATGTGCTTCGAAAGCCATCTGTTTTGTATTAAAATTCCGGTTTTCCAGCACGCTCCCAATAAATCGAATCCTGCCAATTATTTTGACTGTAGCTGAGGTTATGCGATATTGATATGTCGCCAAAGCCGACTGAGTATTGCTCCAATTTTTATCAGATAGAATTCCATTTCACGTGAGAGAAATCTGAGCACGCTCCCAATAAATCGAATCCTGCCAATTATTTTGACTGTAGCTGAGGTTATGCGATATTGATATGTCGCCAAAGCCGACTGAGTATTGCTCCAATTTTTATCAGATAGAATTCCATTTCACGTGAGAGAAATCTGAGACCGCAACTAAAGCTATCTTCTAAGTTATAATAACCCTGATGCACGCCTTGTACTTGTAGATGACTTTTGATTCAAGATAAAGGACAGAGTTCTTTCTGTCAAGAAATTCTGAATCACGTCGCAAGTCTGGCTATCTCAAGCTAAAGAATTATTATTATTATTATTATTTTGAAGGGTGTCGATGTTCTAGACAATCAAAACCACACAAAAGTTGAGTAAAGCGGAAATACAGGTCGTTGTCTCCATTTTACTCACAAATCGTCTTGAAAACGACGTTATATTTTACATTTTCTCGTTTTTCATTGCCCAAATTAACAGTGAATCACTTGGGCTTTTTCAAGCATTTGGGTTCTCCTCTACATTTAACAAGCCATTTCAATAGGTACTCGTAAGCCCATCCCCCTGCCTCCCACCCTGGATTCTTTAAAAGACTGAATCCACATGTATAAAATAGCTTCAAATGTCTGATCACTTTAGAAACTAATTACTGTTAAATATTTGATATTAAGCATGTAAAAACCTTTATGGTTCTAGACACAAAACCGTAATTGCGTCAGTTTTATTATTTTCTGATTATTAATCCCAAAACCAATGAAAAAGTCAAAACTACGTAATTTTGTAGGTATTTCCTGTGGTATACGTACTTACTGTCTGCAAAATGGGTAGCGAATAGATTCAGTGATAAAGAAATTGTAGTGTCCTACGGTCGGCAGGAAAGAACTAACGATGAAGTCTGACCACACTTTAACTAAAACGCCTTCTTGGCGTGCAATAATTTCCAAACGCAAGAACAACAAGAAACCCAACAATTTCTGTGGGCCGCGCAGGGTAGCCACGTTCGCGCGGCTCTCCTGTCGGAGGTTCGAGTCCTCCCTCGGGCATGGGTGTGGGTGTTGTCATTAGCGTAAGTTAGAATAAGTAGTGTGCAAGCCTAGGGACCGAAGACCTCAGCAGTTTGGACCCATTCAACCTTACCACAAACTTCCAATTTCTGTGGTGGCAAAAGCCAGATAAGAGAACAAGACAATCTACATCCACATCCACATGGATACTCTGCAAATCACATTTAAGTGCCTGGTAGAGGGTTTATTGAATCACCTTCACAGTTCTCTATTATTCCAACCTCGTATAGGTCCAGGAAAGAACGAACACCTATATCTTTCAGTTCGACCTTTGATTTCCCTTATTTTATCGTGGTGATCGTTTCTCCCTATGTATGTCGGTGTCAACAAAATATTTTCGCATTCGGAGGAGAAAGTTGGTGATTGGAATTTCGTGAGAATATTCCGTCGCAACGAAAAACGCCTTTCTTTTAATGATGTCTAGCCCAAATCCTGTATTATTTCTGTGACACTCTTTCCCATTATTTCGCAATAATACAAAACGTGATGCCCTTCTTTGAACTTTTTCGATGTACTCTGTCAGTCCTATCTGGTAAGGATCCCACACCGCGCAGCAGTATTCTAAAAGGGGACGGAAAAGCGTAGTGTAGGCAGTCTCCTTAGTAGATGTGTTACATTTGCTAAGTGTCGTGCCAATAAAATGCAGTCTTTGGTTAGCCTTCCCCACAACATTTTCTAAGTGTTCCTTCCAATGTAAGTTGTTCGTAATTGTAATACCTAGATATTTAGTTGAATTTACGGCTTTCAGATTAGACTGATTTCTCGTGTAACAGAACTTTAACGAATTCCTTTTAGCACTCATGTGGATGACCTCACACTTTTCGTTATTTAGGGTCAACTGCCAATTTTCGCACCATTCAAATATCTTTACTAAATCGTTTTGCAATTTGTTTGATCTTGAATGACAGGAAATAATAACTACGCTACACAATTATAAAGTGGCGTTACACCCAACAAAATACAACTTTCTAATGAAGGCAACAGCTTGCGTCTACTAGGCTACAGCCGGCATAGGTATTGGCCGGAGCTGTCCCATCTGTAGGTCCACACTGCCGCTCTGACTCTGCTGGCGTGTCTTAACACAGATTCAGCGGCGTGCTACACGTATTCACATTAGTTCCAATTGGTGGATCTCGGTCACATGGCTTTTCACGAAGTAGTGCCGTGTTTATGCGGAAAGTCTGTTGATGTTTGTATCCACTGGCGAGTTCTTGAAGGGAGGCCGGCAGCCCACCTTACTTGTCTGTTGTGCGCGCCCTCTAACTGATAAGGGGACGCTACGATAGAAATAGTAAATTAAAACGTCATGTTTGATGCTGAAGTTTTACTACATGACCAACGGACATTTAGCAGGCAACAAATTATTTTCCTTTATTATTTTGTAGAGCTATAAGCAGAAAAATTTACAGAAGTTTCGAAATTATGTTTAAAGTCTGCTGGAATTCGCTAAGTGCTCATATTATCATACACTGGATGAATAAAGTAGCTACAGGGAATGTGCACGCTGTGACCTATGCTGCCTCAGAACGTTTTACACTCACTGTATTAATCCTTTAACATAAGTTTATGCCTTAATGAGGAATGTGTCAGAGCATCTTAAATTTTTAAAATGTAACAAATACTGAAAATAAAATTTGTGTTGCCCCTGGAAGCTATTAGATAGACAACCTGCAACTAGGACTGGGTGACTCAGTGGCCCTTTTAGCTAAATGCAGCTAAATATAATTTTGTAGAACGTCAGGAAGCGTTTCCTATTCAATATTATTTATAATCCATATTATTTTCTTTTCTGAAGTAGCAATACCGAATAATAAACAGCAAATACCCTAAGAGTATACTGTACATCAAATAGTTCCAAAATACACCATCCTCTTTCCAGACTCATTTTTGTTTGGTTGGGCCAGGATTATGTAGTGACATGTCGAATACAAAGCTATCATATGATATTACAGTTTCTTACGAAAAATTGTCCCCTTATAATTCGGACTTGAACTGAAATATACACATTTTTATTTGAGATACAATAGCATTTATAATATGATAACAACCATTAGTAGTTTCAGCCACGCACTGCCAATTATAAGATTCACGTCATGTCAATAAAAATATATAGAACTGGAGTTTATCAACGTACTGCCGAAACCGGTAATTAATGATATCGCATTAGAGAAGTAAGTGATTAATATATCAACCACTTTTCCCCTTAAGTAGAATGTCCGTTTCTGCCTGCAACCAAATATTGTCCAGTGAACACTTTATCGCGAAAGTGACAGAATTGTTATGTGTCAAACACACTTGAGCAATTTTGCCGAATGGGTAGTACGAAAGTTTTGAAAGCAATCTCCTTGTAGACTGATTGTATTTTCCCAGTATCCTACCAATGAACGGAAATCTACTTCTGCTTCATCTGCGATATAAACTATGTGATCAATTCACTGTGAATTGTAGCTCATCGCTATTGTTGTTACTGGATACTGCTTCTCTGCATTTTGTGAAGTGCACAGCCGCGTGGGATTAGCCGCGTGGTCTTAGGCGCTGCAGTCATGGACTGTGCGGTTGGTCCCTCAGGCATGGTGTGTGTGTTTGTCCTTAGGATAATTTAGGTTAAGTAGTGTGTAAACTTAGGGACTGATGACCTTAGCAGTTAAATCCCATAAGATTTCACAAACATTTGAACATTTTTTTTTAAGTGCACAGTTTTACATTTCTCAACATGTACAGTGAGTTGCCAAACTTTGCACCACTTTGAAATCTTATTAAGTCTGAGATTACTGTTAACATTGTCTGTCAGCCCATTAACACACAATATAACAAGGACTTCAATTTGTAGGGATATGAAACGGAATGATCACATAGGCACAATCGTAGTTAAAACAAGTAGATACTACAAGTAGATACTAGAAAAATGGAGTACGTCTACAAAGGAGATTGCTTGCTCTCTAGCGTCCTATCCTGCAACGTTGTAGTGTGTTGGACGAACGGCCAACAGGGCTAAGAGAAAGTATACAAGAAAAGACAGCATGACGTCACAGATATCTTCGACTCACGGGTTAGCGTCACGAAATCCTGGAAAACCTACACTGACAAACGCTTGAATATGGACGCAGACGTGAGTCCCTACTTCAGGAAAGAATATTAAACAATGAATCTAGGAATGCTACCACCCTCTGTTTTCACAATCGTAGGGACCGCTATGACAACATTACGCTATTTACCAAGCGCTCGCAGGTATTTAGGCAATCATTCTTCCCACGGTCCAAATGCAAATGCAATAGGAAGGGGGAGAGGAGGGGGGGGGGTAGACCTCAGTACGTTGGCCAATGGAAAATGTCTTGTTCCAGACGTACAGTAGGTGGGCAAAATAATATGAACACCATGCAATATTCTGTAGCAGTACATTCTGTTGCAGTTAGCACCAATGCGTACGTGTAAGGACTGCGACGCCACTGCAGTGCACAGCTGATGTGCCAAGTCTTGGAGGTTATCCTCCAACGTAATCGTATTACACACTTTTTTCTGCGATGGTGAAATGTGTGATCTCTGACTTTCAAAAAGGGCAACTAGTTGGTGCGCGGTTAGCTGCAGCATCTGTGACGAAAACAGGTGAACTGTTTAACGTTTCACAAGCGGCAGTGTCCAAGGTAAAGACAGCGTACACAAAACATGGTAAAACATCATCGGCGAAGAGGATTAGTGGCCGAAAGCCGAAGTTAACTGATATAGCCCGACGAGCATAAAAAAGTATTGTGGCCAGACAACATAAAACTACTGCGGTAAAAGTGTCTGTAGAACTCAACAGTCATTTGAGTAACACTGTGTTGACAAACAGAACGGTGGAGCTCCACAAGGTGACATTCATACAAGGGCTGAAACTGCGAAGCCATTAATAACAGAAGTCAGCGCAAAGCTATGGAAAAGTGGTATCACGACCATAAAACATGGACACTTTGTGAATGGAAGAATGTGGTATGGTCCGATGAATCGTCCTTTTCATTTCCGACAAACTGCAGGATTTATGTGTGGAGAACCCAAAAAGAAGCCTAAGACCCCGCCTGACTGCTTCCTGCAGTTAAGCAAGGGAAAGGTTCCGTTACGATTTTCGTGATTGTGGTACTCAGCTGGTCCTATCATTGCCCTCAATGATTGGACTACTGCGAAAGGATATTTCTACATCCTCGACAATGAGGTACTTGCTATGACTAGCACATTCTTGCCAAACACTGTTCTATTCCAAGATGATAATGAGCCCACACATGCAGCACGAAAGTTTCAGACGTGGTTCGTAGTGCATCAGAATATCGTCAAACGTCTTCCCTGGTCTGCACAATCACCAGATCTCAAGATCGTTGAACCGTTACAGTGAGTTCTAGAGCAGAAAGTGAGGAACAGTTTTCCAGCTCCACTATCCTTGAAGCAATTGGGGGATATTTTAGTATAAGAATGGGACAACACTCCACTGGAAACTATCAGGCAGTTCTCAAAGCCACTGGTGCCCCAACTCCTTATTAAAAAACAAATATTGAATTCATGTCTGCTGTTCATATCTTTTTGTTCATCCCCTGTAGATTTACTGCTATATGTACATGTAGAAACTCACTAACCTGTCGCACGCCTAAAGTTGCTTCTGTGTCTGTGGATGTCTCCATCATAGATAACGTGGCGCATCCTCCCGAATGAGAAATCGTGATTCGCGTCACAAACTGTTGTTTGATACTCCATACAGATAACCACAGAGAGGCTGATATCTCAAATGATCGTATCGTGACATTTCAACTAAGAAATTTAACATGTTTTGAAGTGCAACAACTTCAGAAAAGTGACTATAATGGGCATTCATGCACGAGTCCATCACATGACGCAATTGTTGGATGTACGCTATGATAATGAGACACAAGTCCTTTGTTACAGGTGGAAAGGGATCCCAAAGCAAAAGGAAAAGCACCACAATTTTTTCAGATTTTAGTATTGAGCAGATTAAACAATTCGTATATTACGTTGGAGTGTTCACTCGGAAATCATTGGCTTCCTCATAGAGGAAACAGAGTGTACAATGTTCTGAACTAGATCATGATGGTGGGAGAACGTACAAGACAAACTTCATAGTGCTGTATATTGTGGAGGAGGTTTAAGAAGAGTTACTTTTGCTCAGCTCCACTCTTAGCATTGTTATTGTGAAGTTGAAACGTCAGGGAATAATTAAACGCATCTCAACGAAATTAAATGGTAAGAAATGCTGAATTCTAAACCGTTCTACGTGGATTAGTCATCGACTTTTTCACAGGATTTGAGTTGCAGTTTAGGTTCAAGCGCCACTCCATATAGAAATTGTGTGTCCTGATTCTCACTATCTCATGGGTGGTGTACTTGTATAAGACCAGAAGACAGAGGGAGATTCCATCTGTACTACACCATTGTTGGAACAAGCATTAGAAATCAAGTCCTGGACTGAGAAGCATACCAGGGTGTGTACATAGCATGTAGTATGTAGTGTTGAACAAGAGGCTTAAATTCAAGAGGTTTAAGAAAACCGATATAACGAAGAAGGAAGTTGCTGTTACAAGAAAAACACCATAGGCATGGGGGAAGCTGAGGTGAAGACACACAGGATGGCTCAGGAAATTATCGACTTTATCGATGCATGAAGACTCTAAAGAATGAGATACGAAGACAGTAGTATAGGCTGTTTAGCAAATGTAAATAGGCTGCATTAGAATCTATGAGAGAAACATTTAAAGACGTTTATAAAGATATGATTACAGATAGAACTGACACAGCGTGCAGGAAGATGAAACTAATTTCCGTCAAATGAAATCGTAAAGCTGTTAACCTACGTGATGTAGATGTAACACCCATATTAAATTCAGGAGCAATGGTAGACAAATGGCAAGACTGCATCGGAAGCTCGTACGGTGCACAGGAGTGGCTGCAAAGAAGAGGACGCAGATAAAAGAAGAGGACGAAGTTGACGCGGACGAAATAGATGAGTAATGAGGTCCAAGTCTGACAAAATGCTAAATCATCTAAGGTCAAACGAGTTTAGCAGGAGTCGATGATATACCATCGAAGTTAATGAAATTTGTTGAAGGTGTAAGAACTAGAACATTGAATTTGTGCCGTAAATAAAGCGTGAGAAAAATAAAACTGACCCGGAAAATATTTCATGCACCTTAAGATAGGCAACCCAACCTACACCAAGCGCCCCAAGTTGTGGACGATGTAAATATTAAAGCGCAGGAAGTATTTTCCTGGCTAGGTTTATATTGACCACTCTGTCTATGGAATAGGTGACTTACCATCAACTTTCTAGAAAAGCATAGACTTAACAAAGAAGACACATACCGATAAATAAGGAAACTTGTGGACGATTAGTGCAACAAGTCACACTTGCTAACTGCTGACCACATTTACGTGCTGGCCCTGTAGGCTACAACACAGGGACTATAACATAAAAATTTAAAATATGAAAAGAATGTATGTGTGTTTCAATATTTTTATGTCTCTCTCTTATACTACACCCCTGGAAATGGAAAAAAGAACACATTGACACCGGTGTGTCAGACCCACCATACTTGCTCCGGACACTGCGAGAGGGCTGTACAAGCAATGATCACACGCACGGCACAGCGGACACACCAGGAACCGCGGTGTTGGCCGTCGAATGGCGCTAGCTGCGCAGCATTTGTGCACCGCCGCCGTCAGTGTCAGCCAGTTTGCCGTGGCATACGGAGCTCCATCGCAGTCTTTAACACTGGTAGCATGCCGCGACAGCGTGGACGTGAACCGTATGTGCAGTTGACGGACTTGGAGCGAGGGCGTATAGTGGGCATGCGGGAGGCCGGGTGGACGTACCGCCGAATTGCTCAACACGTGGGGCGTGAGGTCTCCACAGTACATCGATGTTGTCGCCAGTGGTCGGCGGAAGGTGCACGTGCCCGTCGACCTGGGACCGGACCGCAGCGACGCACGGATGCACGCCAAGACCGTAGGATCCTACGCAGTGCCGTAGGGGACCGCACCGCCACTTCCCAGCAAATTAGGGACACTGTTGCTCCTGGGGTATCGGCAAGGACCATTCGCAACCGTCTCCATGAAGCTGGGCTACGGTCCCGCACACCGTTAGGCCGTCTTCCGCTCACGCCCCAACATCGTGCAGCCCGCCTCCAGTGGTGTCGCGACAGGCGTGAATGGAGGGACGAATGGAGACGTGTCGTCTTCCGCGATGAGAGTCGCTTCTGCCTTGGTGCCAATGATGGTCGTATGCGTGTTTGGCGCCGTGCAGGTGAGCGCCACAATCAGGACTGCATACGACCGAGGCACACAGGGCCAACACCCGGCATCATGGTGTGGGGAGCGATCTCCTACACTGGCCGTACACCACTGGTGATCGTCGAGGGGACACTGAATAGTGCACGGTACATCGAAACCGTCATCGAACCCATCGTTCTACCATTCCTAGACCGGCAAGGGAACTTGCTGTTCCAACAGGACAATGCACGTCCGCATGTATCCCGTGCCACCCAACGTGCTCTAGAAGGTGTAAGTCAACTACCCTGGCCAGCAAGATCTCCGGATCTGTCCCCCATTGAGCATGTTTGGGACTGGATGAAGCGTCGTCTCACGCGGTCTGCACGTCCAGCACGAAACCTGGTCCAACTGAGGCGCCAGGTGGAAATGGCATGGCAAGCCGTTCCACAGGACTACATCCAGCATCTCTACGATCGTCTCCATGGGAGAATAGCAGCCTGCATTGCTGCGAAAGGTGGATATACACTGTACTAGTGCCGACATTGTACATGCTCTGTTGCCTGTGTCTATGTGCCTGTGGTTCTGTCAGTGTGATCATGTGATGGATCTGACCCCAGAAATGTGTCAATAAAGTTTCCCCTTCCTGGGACAATGAATTCACGGTGTTCTTATTTCAATTTCCAGGAGTGTAGTAAAATACGTGGACGTAGTTTTTCATTTTCTTCTGTCACTTTCTTTGGGTGTTCCCCATAGCCTCAATAAAGAGGAAGGGCATTATTCCACCAGGCTGCGTTTAAAACATTTTATTCGTACTAATGGTTTCGGACACTGCCCATTCTCAAGTGCATCTGTAGTAGCAGATGTGGATTCACATTAAAAAATTGTGTGCTATGAATATTCTTGCAGAGCACAGTCATCAATGGTCATCATCTTGTAATGTTTACCATTAATCACACTACATACACTTGTCCATGTAATTGTCGCTTGCGCAGTACTCTAAATATTTTAAACACGGAATGGTGGTACAATAATTTTTTCGTATGGGCTTATACGGCCGAATTTTGCAGAGGACCACAGGAGGGAATTACGTTAGCACTCACCTCTCAAACCCCACGCTCCCTCGCGTCATATGTCATGTGGTGCTCGCTCACATGTGTAGCACCACGCCATAAGCGAAATCAGCAAAAGAATAACACCGAAACTGGCCGTAAAATAAAACGATTTTTCCTGTTCCTAGGTTCAAGTCGCGGTAGGTGGGGTGTGGCAACAAGTATATTTGGATCCAGTGAACGACTGTTGAATATTGCTTATCTGTATGTTGTGACGACAGTAACGTTTGTCCCCGATGATTTGACGCTCGGGGACTGTTCTCACTGATTTGGAGAGCAACTACATTTGAATGTAGAAACGAACGTGAATGCTTACGTAAACAAGTTTAATAATAGTATGGTTCTCAGCGTGTGGAAAGAGTTTTCATTCGGACATATTACGTTAATGTTTTTGCCCACATAGCAACGATTATTACTCGTCGTTCAAAGGAAAATAAGTGAATGGTGTGCACTGTCTGGAGTCAGGTCCCTGTCTGAACACCATTCTATTAATAAATATGTGGGGTGAATGAAATCATTGCGGGCCAGAAGGTTTCAGCTCAAATTTTGGTGATGAGTACCTGACATTCTTCAGAAGAAAAGGAAACAAACTCTGTCTTCGGGATCTTAGAACCTGATGGAAAGCCTATATGACATTTACGACTGGAACTGCATGCGTCACGAGGCAGTGCGCAATGTACGCTACAGTGGAATTATGGTGACCTAGTGATAATCATTTTGATGGAGTCAGAAGCTCTTGTTCCCTTTTATTTTCGTGACTGCGGAACAATTTGGGTTTTAGAAAAGTCGGCCTCCTAGAAACTAATCTTTTTCTTGTGAGACCTGAGTTTCTCTCGGCGTATACGATGCTCAGATATTTCGACGTGTGACCACCCTGTCATTTTCAAACGAAACTGCATCAAGTAAGCGCTGTGCAAAACAATTTTAATCCTCGGTTTGTAGACCAATTCCGGAAAGATAAAACTCACACGTACTGTAAGCACTAGCGCCACAACACAACGAAAGATGACTGACGCCAGAAGTTTTCGATGGCGAAAATTACTAAATAACGCTTGAGGTACCGTTAACTCTGTCCCTCTGTTTTCTGACAAGGGAGGGAGAAGGTTTCCATGCAGAATTTAAGTAAAACCCTCCACCTCTATTTACAGGCTTACTTGTTAATTTAAACTCCATTGCTTCCTTGATGGTACTATCCCAATAGCTATAAGTGCGTGCCAGAGTCGTCTTGTTATATTGCATAGGAAGACCGGTTCCAAGACAATGTTCTGTAGTAGCCGATTTGCTTCGTTGTTGCAAGCGTGTGCAACGCTTATGCTCAGTACACCAGTCTTCCACGGTCCTGATAGTCTGGCCAATATATGACATGCCACAACTGCAAGAAATGCGGCAGACACCCGTCTTACGCAAACCATGATCATCCCTAATGTAAACTGAAAGGACTCTAACCTTAGACTTTGGTCGGAAAACATATTTCACATCATACCTCCGAAAATTTTACCGATCTTTCTTGGCGATGCATCCTGCGTAAGGCCGAAGGGCTGTAAATCTTGGTGCCAACTGGTTGGTCGATAACGCAATGCACATCTGATCTGTCTTTCACTGTATCCATTCTGATGGAATATGTCCTCAAGACGGATTAACTCGGCTGACAATCTCTCTGGGCCTGACGTGGCGTGGGCGCTGTGATCCAAGGTACGAAGTACTGTGTCACGCTGAGCTGGATGGCCAAGGTACGAAGTACCCCTTCACTCTGAGAGGGATAGTGACAACTATCAGCCTGTAGATACAAGTCAGTGTGAGATGGCTTCCTATAAACAGCATGTATCAACCTTCCTCCTGACCAACACATCATTGAAAGGAAGGCAGCCATCCTTCTCCTCTTCCATGAAGCCGGGTGGACTGAATTCAAGTCTTCTAAAAAGTCGTTCAATTTCTCACTGCTGTCAGGCCAAACAACAGAATTATCTTCTACATATTTGAAAAACAGGAAGGTTTCAAAGCCGCTGTCTCCAAGGTACGTTCCTTGAAGTCTTCCATAATGAGATAGGTTGCTACTCTATTTTTGTGCTCACCACTGCTGTCTGTCATTGACTAAAAAGTAAGTAGAAGTCAACACATATCGAAATAAGTTCTTTAATTCAGCACCAAACCTAATCTCAATCAACCTAACGAATCAAACAGACGAACACGAGTGAAGAGAGAGAGACCACATCAAAACTTACTAGAATACCAAACATATTCTCTCTAATCGACGTAAGAAATCCGCCGAGTTCTTAAGGTAATGCTCACACAGACCTACTATAAGGCTCGTCAGAGTAGCAAGGTGTTTTGCTACGCGATTTGACAATCACAGGTTTCAAATTCTCTTGCACAGCATTTACTTGGTCATCTGTCAAAATACGCCGGTTGTCGATGATGTCACCCGGCTGCACGCCCGTAAGTTAGAACAATTGTTTTCTTTTTTCTCATTATTTGCACAGATGTGTTCTGAAAACTGTATGTCATCTTCCGTGGCATTCAACATTACACAAAATTTTTACAGTTTTCTGTAATAAGCCTGAAACAATAACATATGCACTTATTTTGCTGTCATTTTACGCTGCATATCAGAAATGGTATACAGGTTAAACCATAAAATACATAACGGCCAGCCTCCCTGTACAACCCAACATTAAATTAATTCAGCCTGAGCTGAACAAACAACAAAACACTAGTGAGTGTATCCGAGAATAGTTTTAGACCTGAAAGAGAACAATAACAAACATTTTTATATTTATTTGCATATTTAGCAGAAATAAATAACGAGACTCAAGGAAAATAACACTGTGTTGTCGAAATACCTTTGGGTAAAAAGTGAAAAAATAAAAACGTTACGTTTTGCAGAATCACATGTTATCAAAAAAATCAAACTGACTCTTCGTGATTTTGTTGAGAGTCCACACATCGACGATTTCCAAAGTTTTTGTCACTACACCTTCCAAAGGCTGCGATTCTGCTTAGTACCTGCGAAATCATAAATGGTTATTCTACGAAATTACACAGATTCTGGGATACTACGTGGTTTTATTACTTTAAAAAAATAAAAAAATACAGTAATTAGTTACTTATTTTAACTTTTTCTAATAGCCACTACTCAACTGAACGGTTCACAAAGGTCATCGCTGTCCTCTATGCGATGTTGCATGAGTTCCGAGCACTTAAAACTGTACGAATTAATCTGCTCAAAATTCGTGTAATTTTGCGTATGGAACGTAACTTCATATGGCTATAATTAATTGCTTCAGAAGCGAGATGTAATCATTTTTTGATATCATTGTGCGGTGGTCTATCTCACCAATGCCTGTCTACTGCCGGTATGCTCCCTAAGTGTGGTCACACCAGGATGCGACTATTAGTACACGATCGCAAAGGCCGACGATGTTCGGGAAGTCATCGATAGTGTATTGTTTTATATTTTGGGAGGTAAGTAATGTGAACATTCGGAATGGTTGTTTAACGAGGTGGAGCTTTGCCATCTAGCCTTCCTGTCAGTAGTTTATTATTTAAACAAGAGGTCAATAGGGAAAGTAAATGGAACTTCAACGCACTGTCACAATATGTTCCTCTGTGTGCAGCGTCTCTGTTTCCACGCTAGACCATTTGCAGCATCCTGCTTCATCCATCTGCTGCCTGATTCAGTAACCTTGGAGTCTGAAGCTTCTTACAGTCACACTTGAGTCACCTGTCTATCTACAGAGAAGTAAAAGTTTCCATTCTTTCTAAACGTAGTGTTGTCGATATAGCTAGTCTTTCTTCTTTTTTTATTATTATTAAAAAACAGGCAGCCTGTAAAAGGAAAAAGAAGGCGTATCAAAAATGGCTACGTACTAGAACTCAGGTAGACAGAGAAAGTTATGTTGAAGAAAGAAACAAAGCCAAACAGATAATTGCAGCATCCAAGAAGAAATCTTGGTAAGACTTTGGAAACAGGTTGGAGACTATGGGTCAAGCTGCTGGAAAACCATTCTGGAGTGTAATTAGCAGTCTTAGAAAGGGAGGTAAGAAGGAAATGATAAGTATTTTGGACAGGTCAGGAAAACTGCTGGTGAATCCTGTGGATGCCTTGGGAAGATGGAGGGAATATTTTGAAGAGTTGCTCAATGTAGGTGAAAATACGATCAGTAATGTTTCAGATTTCGAGGTACAATGGGATAGGAATGATGATGGAAATAGGATCACATTTGAGGAAGTGGAGAAAATGGTCAATAGATTGCAGTGCAATAAAGCAGCTGGGGTGGGTGAAATTAAGTCGGAACTCATCAAATACAGCGGAATGTCAGGTCTTAAATAGCTACACAGGATAATTGAAATGGCCTGGGAGTCGGGACAGGTTCCACCAGACTGGACAAAAGCAGTAATCACACCAATCCAGAATGAGATTTTCACTCTGAAGCGGAGTGTGCGCTGATATGAAACTTCCTGGCAGATTAAAACTGTGTGCCCGACCGAGACTCGAACTCGGGACCCTTGCCTTTCACGGGCAAGTGCTCTACCAACTTTTTTTTTTTTTCTTTTCATTTTGTTCGTTATTGATCGTTGTGTGTTTGGTCGTTGCGTACGTCGCAAGACATCCTGTTCAAATTCGGCGGTTGATCCTTCCACTCAGTTTTTTTATTACAGAGGCCAACCGGCTCTCTGACCGAACACGCTGAGCTACCGTGCCGGCAGCCAACTGAGCTACCGAAGCACGACTCACGCCCGGTACTCACAGCTTTACTTCTGCCAGTACCTCGTCTCCTACCTTCCAAACTTTACAGAAGCTCTCCTGCGAACCTTGCAGAACTAGCACTCCTGAAAGAAAGGATATTGTGGAGACATGGCTTAGCCACAGCCTGGGGGATGTTTCCAGAATGAGATTTTCACTCTGCAGCGGAGTGTGCGCTGACATGAAACTTCCTGGCAGATTAAACTGTGTGCCCGACCGAGACTCGAACTCGGGATTCGAGTCTCGGTCGGGCACACAGTTTTAATCTGCCAGGAAGTTTCAATCACACCAATCTTTAAACATGGAAACAGAAAAGATTGTAACAACTACAGAGGTATCTCTTTAATCAGCGTTGTGGGTAAAATCTTCTCAGGTATTGTTGAAAGGAAAGTGCGAGTATTAGTTGAGGAGCAATTGGATGAAAATCAGTGTGGGTTTAGGCCTCTTAGAGGTTGTCAGGACCAGATCTTTAGCTTACGGCAAATAATGGAGAAGTGTTATGAGTGGAACAGGGAATTGTATCTATGCTTTATAGATCTAGAAAAGGCATATGACCGGGTTTCTAGGAGGAAGTTATTGTCTGTTCTATGAGATTATGGAATAAGAGGCAAACTTTTGCAAGCAATTAAAGGTCTTTACATTGATAGTCAGGCAGCGGTTAGAGTTGACGGTAAATTGAGTTCATGGTTCAGAGTAGTTTCAGGGGTAAGACAAGGTTGCAACCTGTCTCCACTGTTGTTCATATTATTTATGGATCATATGTTGAAAACAATAGACTGGCTGAGTGAGATTAAGATATGTGAACACAAAGTAAGCAGTCTTGCATATGCGGATGACTTAGTTGTGATGGCAGATTTGACTGAAAGCTTGCAAAGTAATATTTCAGAGCTAGATCAGAAATGTAAGGACTATGTTATGAAGATTAGCATCTCCAAAACGAAAGTAATGTCAGTGGGAAAGAAATATAAACAGATTGAGTGCCAAATAGGAGGAACAAAGTTAGAACAGGTGGACGGTTTCAAGTACTTAGGATGCATATTCTCACAGGATGGCAACATAGTGAAAGAACTGGAAGCGAGGTGTAGCAAAGCTAATGCAGTGAGCGCTCAGCTACGATCTACTCTCTTCTGCAAGAAGGAAGTCAGTACCAAGACTAAGCTATCTGTGCACCGTTAAATCTTTCGACCAACTTTGTTGTAAGGGAGCGAAAGCTGGGTGGATTCAGGTTACCTTATCAACAAGGTTGAGGTTACGGATATGAAAGTAGCTAGGATGATTGCAGGTACTAGTAGATGGGAACAATGGCAGGAGGGTGTCCACAATGAGGAAATCAAAGAAAAACTGGGAATGAACTCTATAGATGTAGCAGTCAGGGCGAACAGGCTTAGATGGTGGGGTCATGTTACACGCATGGGAGAAGCAAGGTTAACCAAGAGACTCATGGGTTCAGCAGTAGAGGGTAGGAGAAGTCGGGGCAGACCAAGGAGAAGGTACCTGGATTCGGTTAAGAATGATTTTGAAGTAATAGGGTTAACATCAGAAGAGGCACCAATGTTAGCACTGAATAGGGGATCGTGGAGGAATTTTATAAGGGGGCTATGCTCCAGACTGAACGCTGAAAGGCATAATCAATGATGATGATGATGATGATGATGATGATGATGATGATTAAAAAGCAGTCGCAGAGCCGTAGTGAGTTGTGTTATAATTCTACATAATCCCCTGCCTGTAGACTATCACATTTACAGAACATTGGAAAGATAGATAGAAGCTGACATCGGGGAAAATTAGTTTGTGTTTCTAAGAAACAAAGACACGAGGCTATACTGGATCCTGCGTCTTTTCTTTGAAAAACAGAATGAATAAATGAATATCTACATTTAAAGCGTTTGTAGATGTAGACAAAGTTTCAGACAATATTGACTGGCATAGTCTCTCAACTTTTGAAGGTAGCAGAGATAAAAGAACAGGGAGCGAAATGTTATCCTTAATTTTTACAGACACCATTTTGCAGTTATAAAAGCCGAAGGATATGAACGGGAGTGAGGCAGGATTGTAGCCTAGCCTCAGTGTTATCCAATCTGTACATTGAGCAGGTTGTAATCGATTCCAAAGAGAAATTTGAAAAGGCAATTAGAGTTCGGAGTGAAGAAATAAAAACTGGAAGGTTTTCGGATGACATAGTTCTGACAGAGACGGCAGAGGACTTGAATCATCACAATGGGTATTTAAAATAAACGCCATTAATAGTAAAACAAGGGTAACGAAATTTGCTCGAACTAAATCAGGCGATGTTGAGAGAATTAGAACCGAAAACAAGGCCCTAAAAGCACTAGACGAGTTTTGGTATTTAGGCAGAAAAATAAGTGACGACGGGCGAAGTAAGAAGATCCAATATACAGACTGACAGCAACCAGGAAAACTGAAAATAAGTTTTTTATCCATAAATGATGCAGATGAACTCCGTGGCTGTTCCTTTATAGGGTGTAGAATGATAACCACTACGAGACACAACAGAAGGTGACCACCATGTAATAATTTTATTTTCATAGTTCTGAATATCTACTACGTATCTGTAAGTGTAACATCTCTGTACTTCTTTGACTTAAGTTCTTTGATTACAACTTCTGCTTCTCAAATGTAAACACGTTGGATGTTCTGAGTGCATGTGTGTCTGAAGTTACTAACATATAAAGTGTCACTACTCTATCGACGTCATAACATGGAAGCACCATTAATCCGCATGGTGACTAATCTGTAGTTAATGTGTAAAAAACGAAATATTTTTGTAAAAAAGATTGTGACAAATGTAAAGTGAAAACAAAGTGGATACATCATCTTTATGTAAGTACTATAATGTTTTGGAACATATGTCGCTTAGCCACTTCCAAACGCTTCATTTGCGTCAATATAGTTCAGAATGGTTCAAATGGCTCTGAGCACTATGGGACTTAACATCTACGGTCATCAGTCCCCTAGACCTTAGAACTACTTAAACCTAACTAACCTAAGGACAGCACACAACACCCAGTCATCACGAGGCAGAGAAAATCCCTGACCCCGCCGGGAATCGAACCCGGGAACCCGGGCGCGGGAAGCGCCTCAATATAGTCATCAACACAATATCTGTTTTTTATTTGAACAATGATCTTAACTACTGCATATGGAAACATGTATCTGAATGTGAACCACCTGAAGATGTAGTGCGTTAAGTAAAATCGCTTTTTTGTGAATGGTAGCGATTATTATTCTACACCGTATTACTGAAATAGATAAATATTTTAACATCTAATATAAAATGAAATTCTAGGAAGTCTTTTCAGGAAGCATTTGTAGCCTTGTAGAGAAGTGAAACGTGGGTGATAGTTAACACAGAAAGAGAACAGGTACGTTTGTAATATACTGAAGATTAGATGGGTAGTCGAGTAACTAATGAAGAGGTACTGAATGGGATTGTGGTAAAAAGAAATTTTTGGTGCAACTTGACCAAAAGAAGGGATCGCTTGTTAGGACTCATCCGAAGGCATCAAGAAGTAGTTTCGCAGTAGAGGGAAGTGTTTGACGGTAAAAATTGTACAGGGAGATCTAGGCTTGAATACAGTAAGCCGTTTCAAATGTGTGTAGGCTGCAGCAGTTATGCAGAAATGAAGAGGCTTGCACAGAATAGACTAGCCATGAGAGCTACGTCAAACTAGTCTTCGCTCGAAAAAGGGCGACAACAGTCTAACTAGGGTAGCACAGTTCTGATGGTAAGATTGGGCGGTGAACTGAAGTGTTGTACCTGCAGTGCTATTTCCTGCAGAGTAAATGAAATTTTAGTATCAAATTAGGCTCTGGCGCTTAGGAAGGCGCAAAGACTGTTGGTTACAAAGTGAGCGTAGCCACAGTAGAGCGTACGAGTCCTGAACACCCTATACTCAGCGGGTCATGTGAAGAGACATGGCACGCATTCGTCCCCCCGTTCCGGTTCCGTGAGCACCCGTCAACTTTCTCCCCGATGACACCGATCTAAACATGTCGCCAACTACGAATGCTGCCATTCAGTGCGTAAAGATGGCACCTCTTATGCCGAGCACAAGCGGGAACGTCACGGATTTTGACGCAGAAATGACTCCACTCTGGAGCGTTGGGCGCCGTCTGCTGTGCAGAAAGAGCGTACAAGACGACCACGGACTACTTGCTGCAACACATTACCGTTACAGTGAAATAAGATCGTCTGACCCGTATGTATCAGTTACATTCATCTAATGCAACGTTGCTCGCAATTTTCGTTATTATCCTCCTACATATTCTGATTTAGTGGGACAGATGCGTAAACCAGTCCCAAAAGCTAAACTAGTTCTCGACTTGGAACCTAGTGTGCCCATTAAGTTGCTGTATTATGAGCGGCTCTGTTCATAATGGTATGTTTATTCTGACAGCTGTGAACAATATGCAGAGTTCCGTGCAGTGTGTCCCGTTGTTTCAACAATCGCGGTGCAGAGTGTATTGCTCCCATATTTTAAAAGAACGCTTCCGTTTCTCCAAAGGCAGTAATAAAAAAATATAATCAACGAGTAGAAAAGTTCAGTTCATTTACAAAAAAAAAAAAAAAAAAGGAACGAGACACTAATTTTCAGTCACGATTAAAAGCTTCACCAAAGGAGAGGGAGAGGGTGTGAGAGGCGGGGAGAGAATGAGGAGGTGGGGAAAGAGGCAAGGAAAGACGGGAATAAAAACAGCCTCAATAGGCCATGGTGTAATTCAGAAGTTCATTTCAGTTGAAATAATTATTTTATGTTAATTATGTAATGAAAACAATACTTTCGTCACATTACATCTTTTCTTGCGTATTATATCCATTTCTATCACATAATTATTCACATTTTTCGCGTGCTGATATTATATGAAAATTTGGCCTCTAGTCAAGTGCGAAAGTGGTCTGCGGTCATCATCTGTTTGCCCGCAAAGATAACTACACTCCTGGAAATTGAAATAAGAACACCGTGAATTCATTGTCCCAGGAAGGGGAAACTTTATTGACACATTCCTGCGGTCAGATACATCACATGATCACACTGACAGAACCACAGGCACATAGACACAGGCAACAGAGCATGCACAATGTCGGCACTAGTACAGTGTATATCCACCTTTCGCAGCAATGCAGGCTGCTATTCTCCCATGGAGACGATCGTAGAGATGCTGGATGTAGTCCTGTGGAACGGCTTGCCATGCCATTTCCACCTGGCGTCTCAGTTGGACCAGCGTTCGTGCTGGACGTGCAGACCGCGTGAGACGACGCTTCATCCAGTCCCAAACATGCTCAATGGGGGACAGATCCGGAGATCTTGCTGGCCAGGGTAGTTGACTTACACCTTCTAGAGCACGTTGGGTGGCACGGGATACATGCGGACGTGCATTGTCCTGTTGGAACAGCAAGTTCCCTTGCCGGTCTAGGAATGGTAGAACGATGGGTTCGATGACGGTTTGGATGTACCGTGCACTATTCAGTGTCCCCTCGACGATCACCAGTGGTGTACGGCCAGTGTAGGAGATCGCTCCCCACACCATGATGCCGGGTGTTGGCCCTGTGTGCCTCGGTCGTATGCAGTCCTGAGTGTGGCGCTCACCTGCACGGCGCCAAACACGCATACGACCATCATTGGCACCAAGGCAGAAGCGACTCTCATCGCTGAAGACGACACGTCTCCATTCGTCCCTCCATTCACGCCTGTCGCGACACCACTGGAGGCGGGCTGCACGATGTTGGGGCGTGAGCGGAAGACGGCCTAACGGTGTGCGGGACCGTAGCCCAGCTTCATGGAGACGGTTGCGAATGGTCCTCGCCGATACCCCAGGAGCAACAGTGTCCCTAATTTGCTGGGAAGTGGCGGTGCAGTCCCCTACGGCACTGCGTAGGATCCTACGGTCTTGGCGTGCATCCGTGCGTCGCTGCGGTCCGGTCCCAGGTCGACGGGCACGTGCACCTTCCGCCGACCACTGGCGACAACATCGATGTACTGTGGAGACCTCACGCCCCACGTGTTGAGCAATTCGGCGGTACGTCCACCCGGCCTCCCGCATGCCCACTATACGCCCTCGCTCCAAGTCCGTCAACTGCACATACGGTTCACGTCCACGCTGTCGCGGCATGCTACCAGTGTTAAAGACTGCGATGGAGCTCCGTATGCCACGGCAAACTGGCTGACACTGACGGCGGCGGTGCACAAATGCTGCGCAGCTAGCGCCATTCGACGGCCAACACCGCGGTTCCTGGTGTGTCCGCTGTGCCGTGCGTGTGATCATTGCTTGTACAGCCCTCTCGCAGTGTCCGGAGCAAGTATGGTGGGTCTGACACACCGGTGTCAACGTGTTCTTTTTTCCATTTCCAGGGGTGTTACTAGATGCGTGAGGTATCTACAACTTCACTCCGCGTAATTTTCCTGTCCTCTTACTAAGAATACGTACGATGTATACTAGGCGAGCACAGTACAAGTGGTGAATGTTCACAAAAAAAGAGTTTTGAGAACAGAGGCGTTGTACACTTTGTATTACGGGATCTTTTTCGCAGACTATCGAAAGAAGTCCGTAGTTGAGCTGTGTGGTGGCCAACGGCAGCACTGCACTTGGCAACTGAAACAGCTGTTTATCATTTCAGACAAGTGAAGCAAGTCCACAGTGCATACTGTGTTTCAAAGTTTTGTGGTTCCATTACACTACATAATCATTACTACGGACACAGATGACTGTTCAGAGGAAAACTAAGGTAAACTAATGTAATTCAAAACATACTGCGAAACATAGGTCACTTTTTTATCGCTTATACCATTTTTGTATATGGTTTAACGACAACATAACCTGTTTTGAAACCGCTAATGCAATATAATATACCGGGTTTGTTTCGAATTTTACGTTTGGCGTTTGTAATAGCTAGTTTTAGTATATTATTTGTTACAAGTCTGAGAGAGGGAATCGTGGAGAATAGACAGTCACCAGCAAAGCAGAGAGGAAGAAAACGTACACGAAGTGTGGAGGCCTGGCAGACCAACAAAAGGAAGACTCTCTGAAATATTGTACAAGAGTATATAACCAGGAAAGAACAACTGGTTAAAGGAATCCGCACATATCGAATAAAATGCTGTGCAAGAATAACGGAAAAGCACCTAGAAAATGGTTTTATTCTTTCTGAAATTTATGTAACTACTGAAAACAAAATATTTACCTTTGGAGAACAGTGCAATCATTCAGTGTGCAAAGGAGACGGTCGCGAAATGGTTCTGGAAATCAGAAATCAACATCAGATAAGTATTTCCAGAGGTAGAAAACCAATGCCTCCATGTTTCTAAAGCATTCTTTCTGAACACATTTTAGATATCCGATGGACGACAGTACCGCTGCGTATCAAAGCCGGGTGTTTGTTCTGTAGTTGCCTCTCGTGACAAGAAGACCCTCAGGCAATAAGACTTTGACACGGATGTTATGGAACACGTAAAATCATTTCAAGCCTACCCACGCCACCACACACGAAACAAAAATCCAGAGAGAAAATACTTAATCCCAGATTCTTATATTTCCAAAATGTACAGCATTTACGTCTAAAAATCTCATGAATAACAAAAAACAAAATCTTTAAAAAAGAAATTCTATTACCGTACCACATCTTTTCAACAAAATTGAACCTGCATTTCAAGCCACCGTCAAAAGACACGTGCAGTTGCTGTGATGAAATTAACATGAAGATCACAGTGGAACAGCTACATTACTGTTCATGACGCAGGAAAGAATCGTGTTCTTCAGAAGAGCCGCTCAGGCTAGGGAGAATTTGAAATCGAATCCATCAAATATTTCAGATGACTTGTACGTACTGACCTGTGATCTACAGAAGACACTTCCGTTTGCAAAACTGTCCACATTAGTATATACTACAAGAGAAACATGTACAACTATGGAATACATTCATTTAATGAAAAGAATAGTTTTATGCAGAAGTAGGATGGATCGGAAGGGGAAGAGGACCACAAGACCTTTCAACGTGCCTAGTGAAGCATCTCAACAAGCATGCAAAACATTGCAAGCATGTGAGTTTATATTTTATATTGCGACAGCTGCACGGGAGAAAATCGGAACATAAACATGACACTTGCTTTACAGGAACTGTTACAAGAAACTAGTAAGCAAACTGAAATCATAAGACACTTCTTGTGTCAGGGCAATCGCACCTAACAAATGATGCCGAATTCGTCTTGATAATAGCAGAGGATAGAAAAGAAACCCATTTTTATTCAACAGATGAATGAATAACCATTGTGAAACAAACCAAGAAGAAAAATCCGTTTGAAATAGTTCACTTGGTGCATATTGACATTTTATCCACAAAGGAATCGGAAGCTGTCATTGTAAACCGGAAGAAACTCGTTGATTGTCACAAAGTGAATTAACTAAACATTTAGTGATTGAGGTACGAAAAGGGATGTGCATATTCACTAAAATACCATAACATCCTCGATCCTGACACACAGTTTCATGACATTAATTTGGCAAAGAAAGGTAAAGGAAGACCAACACGTCGGATACCAGAACAAGACGATCTCCACAAGCAGCGACGTGCAGTTACTGACGCAAGTTGCATTTGATGTCTTCTATCCCTCTCATTCAGCACCGTTCCTTCAAACATGTTCCTTGTATTGCTAAGACACGCAAAAAACTGTTTTTGCTGAAAATGACGCCGAGTCTGAAGACAATGATGAATTGTTCTGTGCATGTATACGCAGGTAAATGTCAATTCAAACCATGAAAAAGTTATATTTTGTGCTACTTCGTAATTATTTCCACGAGACTACTACAGCAAGTTCATATTTTATGTTTCAAACATTGTTTCAGTCTACATTGTTTCTTCTATGTACTCCATTTTGCATGGAACAACTGAAGTACAGTTGTCTGTTTCGAAATAAAGTAAATTTATGTTTGTAAAGTTTATACTGATTTTTCTTTTCCCGTATATCTTTATCATCTGATATCTCAGAAGCACTTTCTCCTGACTTGCATTGTGGATGAATTTTTTTAATAGAAAGAACTGTTTCTAAATGTATTTATTCATCGGGATAGGTATTTCGATCTCATATGGTATTCTCAAGTGAGAGTTCACTAGGAAGTTCGTCAATGCACCGTTCCTTTTAAATGGACGCTTCTTCGTGTCAGTCGTGTTTACATATGCCATGTGCATAATAAGAAAGCAGTCGTAGTCAGTTGCACAAAAAAAAAAAAAAAAAGAAACGTAGCACTTCATGTAGTAAGACTGCCGTCGGCTTAAAGGTGCGTTTAAACGCTTGCGGCTTGCGGCTTGCGCCTAGTCGCCGCACACCTGTATCTGCATCACAAGCAAGAAGAGGCATGTTCATACGCCTCCTTCTTGACACGCGTGCACGCTTCATTCTAGCAGCAGCGCTCAGCGCAGCCGGTTTTGAGACGAAGACGAAATAGTCGAAAGATTCCCAAGTACTAGGATAATAATATCTATTGCGGGATGCATTGGGAGCGTACCGGAACAGACGAAGATAGCACTCGTAATTTCGAAGTAATAGTTCATTTTGTTGAGCCACAGACAGCGAAGAAAAACAGAAAATACGGGAACGCTATAGGAATGGTGACAAGGTTAACTCTGACACCGCGAATTCTTGCTTTCGTGGACAAATATCTCTGTTCCAGTCTACGGGGTGGTCCATTGATAGTGACCGGGCCAAACATCTCACGAAATACGCATCAAACGAAAAACTACAAAGAACTAAACTCGTCTAGCTTGAAGGGGAAACCAGATGGCGCTATGGTTGGCCCGCTAGATGGCGCTGCCATAGATCAAACGGATATCAACTGCGTTTTTTTTAAAATAGGAACCCCCATTTTTTGTTACACATTCGTGTAGTACGTAAAGAAATATGAATGTTTTAGTTGGACCACTTTTTTCGCTTTGTAATAGATGGTGCTGTAATAGTCACAAACGTACAAGTTCGTGGTATCACGTAACATTCCGCCAGTGAGGACGGTATTTGCTTCGTGATACATTACCTGTGTTAAAATGGACTGTTTACCAATTGCGGAAAAGGTCCATATCGCGTTGATGTATGGCTATTGTGATCAAAATGCCCAACGGGCGTGTGCTATGTATGCTCCTCGGAATCCTGGACAATATCATCCAAGTGTCCGGACCGTTCGCCGGATAGTACTTCCAACATGATGGATGTCCGGCACATAGTTCGCGTGCGGTTGAAGCGATATTGAATAGCATATTTCATGACAGGTGGATTGGTCGTCGAAGCACCATACCATGGCCCATACGTTCACAGGATCTGACGTTCCCGGATTTCTTTCTGTGGGGAAAGTTGAAGGATATTTGCTATCCTGATCCACCGACAGCGACTGACACATGCGTCAGCGCATTGTCAATGCATGTGCGAACATTACGGAAGGCGAGGTACTCGCTGTTGAGAGGAATGTCGTTACACGTATTGGCAAACGCATTGAGGTTGACGGACATCATTTTGAGCACTAATTGCATTAATGTGTTATGTACAGGTAATCACGCTGTAACAGCATGCGTTCTCAGAAATGATAAGTTCATATAGGTACATGTATCACACTGGAAGAACCGAAATAAATTGTTCAAACGTTCTGTATTTTAATTTAAACAACCGACCTGTTACCAACTGTTTGTCTACAATTGTAAGCCATATGTGTGTGACTATTACAGCGCCATCTACCACAAAGCGAAAAAAGTGGTCCAACTAAAACATTCATATTAGGTACTACACGAATATGTAATAAAAAATGGGGGTTCCTATTTTAAAAACGCAGTTGATATCCCTTTGACCTATGGCAGCGCCATCTAGCGGGCCAACCATAGCGCCATATGGTTTCCCCCTTCAAGCTAGACGAGTTTCGTTCTTTGTAGTTCTTTCATTTGTCGCTTATTTCGTGAGATATTTGGCCCGGTCACGATCAATGGACCACCATGTATTGTACAGGAGGTCGACAAAAATATGGAGGCCGGCCGCTGTGGCCGAGCGGTCCTAGGCGCTTCAGTCCGGAACCGCGCTGCTGCCTCGGGCATGGATGTGTGTGATGTCGTTAGGTTAGTTAGGTTTAATCAGTTCTAAGTCTAGGGGACTGATGACCTCAGATGTTAAGTCGCATAGTGCTTGGAGCCATTTTTTCAAAAATGTGGAAACACCGCGAGAAATGCATACAAGGGCAGAAATGCAGATGCTAGTCAAACCTGCAGGCTGCATTGTTGTACACTCCTGGAAATGGAAAAAAGAACACATTGACACCGGTGTGTCAGACCCACCATACTTGCTCCGGACACTGCGAGAGGGCTGTACAAGCAATGATCACACGCACGGCACAGCGGACACACCAGGAACCGCGGTGTTGGCCGTCGAATGGCGCTAGCTGCGCAGCATTTGTGCACCGCCGCCGTCAGTGTCAGCCAGTTTGCCGTGGCATACGGAGCTCCATCGCAGTCTTTAACACTGGTAGCATGCCGCGACAGCGTGGACGTGAACCGTATGTGCAGTTGACGGACTTGGAGCGAGGGCGTATAGTGGGCATGCGGGAGGCCGGGTGGACGTACCGCCGAATTGCTCAACACGTGGGGCGTGAGGTCTCCACAGTACATCGATGTTGTCGCCAGTGGTCGGCGGAAGGTGCACGTGCCCGTCGACCTGGGACCGGACCGCAGCGACGCACGGATGCACGCCAAGACCGTAGGATCCTACGCAGTGCCGTAGGGGACCGCACCGCCACTTCCCAGCAAATTAGGTACACTGTTGCTCCTGGGGTATCGGCGAGGACCATTCGCAACCGTCTCCATGAAGCTGGGCTACGGTCCCGCACACCGTTAGGCCGTCTTCCGCTCACGCCCCAACATCGTGCAGCCCGCCTCCAGTGGTGTCGCGACAGGCGTGAATGGAGGGACGAATGGAGACGTGTCGTCTTCAGCGATGAGAGTCGCTTCTGCCTTGGTGCCAATGATGGTCGTATGCGTGTTTGGCGCCGTGCAGGTGAGCGCCACACTCAGGACTGCATACGACCGAGGCACACAGGGCCAACACCCGGCATCATGGTGTGGGGAGCGATCTCCTACACTGGCCGTACACCACTGGTGATCGTCGAGGGGACACTGAATAGTGCACGGTACATCCAAACCGTCATCGAACCCATCGTTCTACCATTCCTAGACCGGCAAGGGAACTTGCTGTTCCAACAGGACAATGCACGTCCGCATGTATCCCGTGCCACCCAACGTGCTCTAGAAGGTGTAAGTCAACTACCCTGGCCAGCAAGATCTCCGGATCTGTCCCCCATTGAGCATGTTTGGGACTGGATGAAGCGTCGTCTCACGCGGTCTGCACGTCCAGCACGAACGCTGGTCCAACTGAGGCGCCAGGTGGAAATGGCATGGCAAGCCGTTCCACAGGACTACATCCAGCATCTCTACGATCGTCTCCATGGGAGAATAGCAGCCTGCATTGCTGCGAAAGGTGGATATACACTGTACTAGTGCCGACATTGTGCATGCTCTGTTGCCTGTGTCTATGTGCCTGTGGTTCTGTCAGTGTGATCATGTGATGTATCTGACCCCAGGAATGTGTCAATAAAGCTTCCCCTTCCTGGGACAATGAATTCACGGTGTTCTTATTTCAATTTCCAGGAGTGTATTTGATCAAGAACGGCTGGTGCGCAGTGTCCTCAGTACTTTGCAAGTGTCGGTCGGGCCAGAACAGTGTTCTGTGTAGCCGTGAGTGCATTATGTCGGAGCTCAGTGGATTCGAACATGAGCAAATTATAGGTATGGTGGGTGCTTTCGTAACCAAGGTAGCCGAAGTCTTTGGTGTTTCAAGAGGCACAGTGTCGAAGATTTACACCGCATACAGGGAAACTGGAGAAGTCAGAACGTGGAGGAAAGTGTGTTTAGAGGCCGTGATGGACGGTCACTGGAGAGGAATGTGACGAAAAATAAGAAGAGGACAGCAGCGAACTGCTCAATGTCGGATTCGTGAACCCTGCCGGCACCGGAACAAGAAGAGGGGAACTCCACAAGTACGGAAATGCAGAGTGAGTGGTGCAGATGCCCGTAACGGAAAAACGAGGTGGCGAGATTGTAAAATCTGGACCTCGGACCAACGGGAGAAAGTCATATGGTCGGATGAGACTTTTTTCACAGTGTTGCCAACGTCTGGCCATGTTTACAAAAAAATGGTTCAAATGGCTCTGAGCACTATGGGACTTAACATCTCAGGTCATCAGTCCCCTAGAACTTAGAACTACTTAAACCTAACTAACCTAAGGACATCACACACATCCGTGCCTGAGGCAGGATTCGAACCTGTGACCGAAGCGGTCATGCGGTTCCAGACTGAATCGCTCGGCCACGCCGGCCGGCCCATGTTTACATCTCAGGAGTGAAACATGGCAGGCGTTCGCTGATGAATTGGGCAGCCAAATTGTAGTATTCCATGGTCACATTACTGCCAAGGATTATGTGACCATTTTGGTTGATCAGGTCCACCACTTGGTACAATGTTTGTTCGCCAAAGGTTATGCTGTGTTCCAAGACAACAGGGCCCCTGGTCTCACAGCTTGCATTATCCAGGACTGGTTTTGTGAGCACGAGGATAAAGTCACAGCTCCCTGGTCGCCACAGTCAACAGATCTCAGCCTATCGAGAATTTCTGGTCTACTTTGGATAGAAGGATGTGTGACCGCTATCCATCTCCATTGCTGTTACTTGAGCATGCCACTATTTTCCAAGAAGAGTGGAACAATATACGCCCTTCAAAACCGTACAGAACTTGTATGTATCCATCCTGAGATAACTGGAAACTGTCTTGAACGCTAAAGGTTTCCTTACACTGTATTAGACATGATGAGGTGTTGGGTTTTTGGTGTTCTCATTTTTTGTCCATCTGCTGTATCTATTACATCGAAATCTAACATCATGCCAGAGTTTTCCAAACTCTTGCGAAAACCCTGTGAAATACGCAAAGATAAGTTGATGACAATTTAACGTTTATTTTTCTGGCGACGAAACATTACTTTAATGCTTAACATTTACAGACAATAGTCCACGACTGTTACACGTGTCTCCCTTCGCACAGGCCGATGCATGCGTGACTTTGCACTGTTGTATGCGCAATACTGTCTCTTCGTGCAGCGGCGGCATGTACCTAGAACGTACAGATAGTTGGAGGGGATGGAAACGTATCTTTATTCTGAACTGAAAGATAACGTAGATCAAAGACTGGTTCAAAACTTTAGAGATGGCACAAGGCAATCGAGAGGGCCGGTGTGGTACAGCGCACCAAATCAGCCAGCAGCCATCACCTCGACCCAGATAGCGAGTGATCGTTAGCTCCCAGGAACGGCCGTTACTTTGTCGCCGCTGCTGCGGTTTGCAGATAAAAACGGACGGGTCGGGCGCTCTCTACTCTCCCCTGCGTCTTTGTCGGTTTGCGGGTCTTTCAAGTAGAGCGTGCTGCCGCCGTTAGTGTGCCGGGAACCCATACTGTGCCTAGGTATCCGCCGGCTGCCTGTGCAATTCTGCTATGCTTCTGTCATCTGCCGCCCCACACTGGAGGTACAGCCTCTCACCTCAGCCTCCAGACTTGTTCTCAAAATTCACATTAACACGTTCCTTTCACTGTACGAGAGTTCATGGAGTTGGGCACGGTGTAAAAACTCGCTATCCCCACCTTTCCGATTCAATCTCTTGCCCACATTAAAAGATTTGATATTACTGTAAACTTTCAAATTTACTTAACTTGTCATGTTGAGATGGCTCCAGTTATTCTTGTCTAGGTCCCATAGACAAGAATCATGAAGATTTTAATGTCACATCCGGTTCCCACGGTGGGTTTAAACTAAATAAATCTAAAGGTTGTCGTTGGAGCATTTTTTTTTTTTTTTTTTACGTAAATGTATTGACTCACATTTTAAAATATCATACAGTACTTTTATTTTTCACATTTACAGAATCGAAATTACATTGTTGCCACAGAATACAAAAATACGTCCGATCACATCAGAGGCACGCTTACGACTCTCTCACTCTGCGGAATACCATATTCCAAAGGGTTAACAATTTTTCTTAACGAATGAATTTCTACTTGTTTCTGTTACATTATTAATTTCGATTATTATTTCATAAATGAATCCTGAAATAAATACAGGAAACAGTACACGATTGAGTAATTAATAATAGAAATTTTAAGTGTGTAATAATTCGTATTTTCAAATGTTTCTAAACAAATAATTTTAACTCTGTATTCAGAACTAGTAATTATCGATTATATCATCGAAAATAAAATATTTTATGAAGTAATTCCTTTCGATAAATTTTTAGCTTGAAATATAGCATACTGCGAACAAAAATATATGAAAGTTTTCAGAAAAAAATGGTTCAAATGGCTCTGAGCACTAAGGGACTTAACTTCTGAGGTCATCAGTCCCCTAGAACTTAGAACTATTTAAACCTAACTAACCTAAGGACATCAAACACATCCATGCTAGAGGTAGGATTCGAACCTGCGAACGTAGCGTCGCGCGGCTCCCGACTGTAGCGCTTAGAACCGCTCGGCCACCCCGGGCGGCGAAAGTTTTCAGAAAAACAACTGAGCTAATATTGACCTGTCCAGAATACCAAAAATAATACTGGTATCGACAACTACTGTTGAGGAAAAGTAATGCTAGAGGAGAATGTCCCGTTACACCACCACGCTATTGGTTGTGGCACGGAACCGAAGGCTAGTCTATATCCGTGCGTGAAAGCGCATACAATGATACACAAGTACTGTCAAGAAAATCCGATGCGTTTACTCGCACGTGTGCTTTCAAACGATGAAGATGTCTGCAGCTGTGCACTTCACAGCTTCCGCAGCGCTATGTCAAAGGACTTCCGAGAAGAAGGAAAGCAAAATGTGGCAACCTGCTGGAATGAACGCATGCGTTTTAACATCAGAAGTGAAGACTGTCTCAACAGGAACAAACGTGATAAACCACTGAACTAAATTCGCTGCACATCGAAAGAATTCAGATTGTAGACAACAGTGGAGGAAATTAAAAAGAAAAGAAAAATTCTGAGTTCACACTGCCGCCGAGAAAGACATGCCGTTGAGACCTTGAAGACAAATACTGTTGGCAATAAGGATGTCTGACAGATTTCTATATACCAGTGGTGTGGAATTTTAGAGTAGCCGAAGTAGTAGTTGTTTTTCCACATCACAGTCTCCCGTTACATTAACTTCCATTGAAAAAGGTCACTTTTCCTTCTTCATAGGTTAGCAAACTGGAAAGTGAGCAGATGACTCCCCACTCTGTCAACCCCGGGATGTCACAAGAAGCAACGACAGGATGGTTCAAAGGGCTCTGAGCACTATGGGACATCTGAGGTCATCAGTCCCCTAGACGTAGAACTACTTAAACCTAACCACCCTAAGGACATCACACACACCCATCCCCGAGATAGGTTTCGAGCCTGCGACCGTAGCAGCAGCGCGGTTCCAGACTGAAGCGCCTAGAACCGCTCGGCCCCAGCGGCTGGCAAAGACAGGATGGTTCACGAAGTTATTCTGCCTCTTCTGCAGCTCACCTTATGGATCACTGTCTGAGGTTGGGACAGCCAGGGCTGAGTGATGCAGAATCAGAAGGCATGGGATGATTGGACATTTTAAAATCTAACGAGTCTTTTACCTCTCCCTTTGGATTCAAGAGTAGCACTCGCGATAGAGTGATGACGGCAAAGTGAAGAGCAGATTCTGTCGGGGATAGCGAAGTTATGACACAAGGGAGAGAGTATGATTGGTCACTTTCAAATTTAACCCATTTTGCGGAATGGCCGCAACTACACACGTGTGCGACATCTCCTGCTGTTCTGCGGAGGACCAAATCTAGGCCAGGAAAGACTGCGTTCCCGGCGTTTCCGTTCATTCTTACTTGATTAAGTCAAATCATGGCGATGTTTGGGATCGTTCTTACGTTTCATAATGACATTGTATGCAACCAAAGTGTCAACGGCAGTTCTTTCCGTGCTAGACCGTAATTTTCCCTCACTCTGCCACCAGTGAATGAAATAGTGACCGGTAATTAGCAGAGAAGCATGTTTCTCAGGTGTGCCTGCAAAGTATGCTAAAGAATAATAAATTTCCCTTCTTATATGTAACGATTTTCTTGTTTCCCTGTCTACAGGGTGTTACAAAAAGGTACGGCCAAACTTTCAGGAAACATTCCTCACACACAAATAAAGAAAAGATGTTATGTGGATATGTGTCTGGAAACGCTTAATTTCCATGTTAGAGCTCATTTTATTTTCGTCAGTATGTACTGTACTTCCTCGATTCACCGCCAGTTGGCCCAATTGAAGGAAGGTAATGTTGACTTCCGTGCTTGTGTTGACATGCGACTCATTGCATCAAGCACATCAGTACGTAGCATCAACAGGTTAGTGTTCATCACGAACGTGGTTTTGCAGTCAGTGCAAAGTTAGAAATGCGGAGTTGGCAGATGCCCATTTGATGTATGGATTAGCACGGGGCAATAGCCGTGGCGCGGTACGTTTGTATCGAGACAGATTTCCAGAACGAAGGTGTCCCGACAGGAAGACGTTCGAAGCAATTGATCGGCGTCTTAGGGAGCACGGAATATTCCAGCCTACGACTCGCGACTGGGGAAGACCTAGAACGACGAGGACACCTGCAATGGACGAGGCAGTTCTTCGTGCAGTTGACGATAACCCCGATGTCAGCGTCAGAGAAGTTGCTGCTGTACAAGGTAACGTTGACCACGTCACTGTATGGAGAGTGCTACGGGAGAACCAGTTGTTTCCGTACCATGTACAGCGTGTGCAGGCACTATCAGCAGCTGATTGGCCTCCACGGGTACACTTCTGCGAATGGTTCATCCAACAATGTGTCAATCCTCATTTCAGTGCAAATGTTCTCTTTACGGATGAGGCTTCATTCCAACGTGAACAAATTGTAAATTTTCACAATCAACATGTGTGGGCTGACGAGAATCCGCACGCAATTGTGCAATCACGTCATTAACACAGATTTTCTGTGAACGTTTGGGCAGGCATTGTTGGTGATGTCTTGATTGGGCCCCATGTTCTTCCACCTACGTTCAATGGAGCACGTTATCATGATTTCATACGGGATACTCTACCTGTGCTGCTAGAACATGTGCCTTTACAAGTACGACACAACATGTGGTTCATGCACGATGGAGCTCCTGCACATTTCAGTCGAAGTGTTCGTACGCTTCTCAACAACAGATTCGGTGACCGATGGATTGGTAGAGGCGGACCAATTCCATGACCTCCACGCTCTCCTGACCTCAACCCTCTTGACTTTCATTTATGGGGGCATTTGAAAGCTCTTGTCTACGCAACCCCGGTACCAAATGTAGAGACTCTTCGTGCTCGTATTGTGGACGGCTATGATACAATACGCCATTCTCCAGGGCTGCATCAGCGCATCATGGATTCCATGCGACGGAGGGTGGATGCATGTATCCTCGCTAACGGAGGACATTTTGAACATTTCCTGTAACAAAGTGTTTGAAGTCATGCTGGTACGTTCTGTTGCTGTGTGTTTCCATTCCTTGATTAATGTGATTTGAAGAGAAGTAATAAAATGAGCTCTAACATGGAAAGTAAGCGTTTCCGGACACATGTCCACATAACATATTTTCTTTCTTTGTGTGTGAGGAACGTTTCCTGAAAGTTTGGCCGCACCTTCTTGTAACACCCTGTATATGAGAGCATTGCCAATGGCCTTGCCACAGTGGTAACTCTGGCTATCGTCAGATCGCTGTCGAGCTTGGCTAGCACTTGGGTGAGTGATTGTCCCGGTCTGCTGACCGTTGTTGTCAAGGGGATGAACTCACCCCTTGTGAGACCAATTGGAAAGGCGGGCGGGAGAGCCCCTCCATATCCGCATACAGTGACATACAATACTCCGGTCGGTCGGTACCGTTGGGCCTTGAACGCCTCTACGGACAGAGTTGGTGTGTTTCCAGTGTCTTTACAGCGTTATTGTGTCAGAAGAAATGTGCCTTGTTTTGTAACGCTTTCGTGACCTAGTCTTGGTGTTGTTCAGGTCTTTTCGACTTGATGATCATGTCTTACGAATGCTAAAGGAAAGAGCCAATCTGCGCTAATCTCCTCCAAGTGATCTTCTGCCACCTACTCGATAGAAATCGTTTCCGTTGCACGACCTTCGATTATTACTATCTGAGTCTAGATATACTCACTCGCGCTGATTTTTAAAGTGGCAGATGAGACGCCCTGCCAAACCCGCAGGACAGGAGAGGTAGTTTAAATTGTGGAAAGGCGCCAGCCGGCCGCGGTGCCCGAGCGGTTCTAGACGCTTCAGTCCGGAACCGCGCGACTGCTAAGGTCGCAGGTTCGAATCCTGCCTGTGGCATGGATGTTTGTGATTTCCTTAGGTTATTTACGTTTAAGTAGTTCTAAGTTCTAGGGCACTGATGACCTCAGATGTTAAGTCCCATAGTGCTCAGAGCCATCTCAACCATTTTTTTGAAAGGCGCCAAAATAAATGGTTCAAATGGCTCTGAGCACTATGCGACTCAACTTCTGAGGTCATAAGTTGCCTAGAACTTAGAACTAATTAAACCTAACTAACCTAAGGACATCACACACATCCATGCCCGAGGCAGGATTCGAACCTGCGACCGTAGCGGTCGCTCGGCTCCAGACTGTAGCGCCTAGAACCGCACGGCCACTCCGGCCGGCCGGCGCCAAAATAAGCAGGTGTCAGTTAGACTCGAACATACAACTTTATTTATTTGAACAAACATAACAAGAGCCAAGAAAATTAAAAAAAACACAGCATTAATTTTTGGAACTTAATAACCGGCTGAATACGCCATACAATCGCATGCCTTAAGGGCAAGACTACTTTAAAATCGGCTGAAAGCCAATAACTTAAGACTGAAACCAAAATTAGAATCTTTAAAAGGCAAAAGGCCTTATCTTGAAACAGTTTTTTAATTAGGCTGAAGGCCCAAAGAATCTGACACCTTAAGAGCAAAACATCTTTAATTTAAAAATCGGCTGAATGCCCATCACTTAAGACTATAACCGAAATAAATTAAAAAAAACCAAAGACCTTACTTAAAACAGTTCTTTAAATTAGGCTGAAGGCCCAAGCAGTCTTACGTCTTAAGGGCAAAACAACCTTAATTTAAAAATCAGCTAGATACCATACAAATACAAACAACAAGAAAAAGGCAGTACACCCAGCAGCGCTCAGAAGTTTCCGAGACCAGCCTGGAATTCAAACACTAACGCTCGTTTAGGTGAGACAGGCAGTCGGCCCAACCATTCTCCATCCGACGACAACCCAACCGACAGACACTCAACGGACCCACTGACAAGATAACTTCCGCTCCATCAGACCAGCATACAACAGGGAGTTCAATGGAACAACGTAGAAAGTATTGGCGGTTCCTTTCAAGTGCCAAGGCCGATTTCCATTCCCATCCTTCCATAATCCGAGCTTGTGCTCCGGCTCTAATGACCTCGTTGTCGATGATACATTAAACACTAATCTCATCGTCCTCCTCCTCCTCTTATTTTGGACCGTCTCTAGATTTTATGTTTCACTGCGATGCTGCAGATAGAAAAACTACCACACCCTCCATCTCCTTTCCCAACACAACTTCCACCGTCTACCCCTCCCATCTACCCCTCCCGGATGATGAGCTTCGCCCTGACATCTGCCCTTCCTACCAACTCTAACCCCATCTTCCTGCCTCCTCCTCAGGGCTCCCTCTCCTCGTCTCCCTCCTCCTGAGCGGCTTTCCCCTCCTACTCCTCCTACATCTCTTGTGCCTCCTTTCAGTGTCTCTGCGCTCCCTCCTGCCCTGTCTTCCCTCTTCCACCCCACGTGTCTCCTGCCTCTTCGTGAACCCACTGATGCCCCTCCTCTCTTCGTCCCGCCGCTTCCCCAGCTGCCCCATGCTCTCCCCTCCTTTTCAATCCTCTCTGACCTTACCCTCGGCAGGTCCCACCTGGCAGTTTTATTCTTCGTCGTGTGTGCTCCAAGTGGGTTTTAAGTTTGTTGTTCCAGAGTGTTTTTAATACTGTGGCCGACCTTTAACCTCCGCATGCGCATTCAGTGTCTTCTCTGTGTTTTAAGAATCGCCAACTGTGTTTTTTAACTTTCTGGTGACTTTTTTAACTGTCCCCCATGAACGTCTCCATGTCAGTGTATTTTTACCTCCATTTTCTCCCCTTACTCTGTTTTATGTTCCCTTTTTTATCTCCTTATGTATGTATCATTTTATTCTTGTTTTAGTTGTCGTGTCACTCGGCTGAAGAGCGGTGGATTGTACAGCTGACAGCCCTCCCCTGCCCCTATGGGGCAGGGGAATGAAATCACAACAAAGAAAAAAAAAACAGAAAAAGTAATTCGCTGCCTTCAGTAGCACTACAGAATACGACAGCACCGTGTGAGAATCGGTAGCGGTTGGACCATATGGCACAGTTAGTGATTCATTGGAGCAAAGAGATGTATGCCAGCTGTTAAAAAAGGATTTTAGTTGGCGAACGATAAACTAGGGAACCACATACATTCACGTGCGAAACACAGAATTTTCTTTGTTAAATGCTTACTGACAGACCCATCATTGCCTGCGTTTTCATTTTGCAAATTTTCTGTTAGAAACAGGAACAAAAAATGAGCTGTATTCGTAGTGTAACATCGAAAAACTTTTTCCTTCCATGTATTCGTGAAAAAAAACAGTGGTACAAATTTATAAGTACAGCTGCTTCACGTGTCTACAACGAGATTTTGTGAACGTTCTACGGCAGCGCCGCTTCGTAGCTCTATAGGCGGCTATTGCTTTCGCCTACAGACGTTTGCTCTTCGTAGTTGAAAGCCGTCAAAAGCGCTGGTAGGTGTCAGTGATGTACTTAAGGTGACTACACTGTAGGAATGCCTTAGTAGTAAAGAATGCATATATTAAAACTATATGCACAATGCGGTATTTTTTCACGCATCTCGGCGTTTATGACATGATAACCAACTATGTGCCGCACAGTGATACATTTGTGTAGGTACACTGAACGGCGTATGTGGATACTATCTATGAAATACAAGGTGAGTCACTAACTATTGCCACCTAGAATAACTCCGAAAGTATGATAGTAGCTGAAACGTTTGTGGTACAAATGTTGCATGGGACAACGGGGGTCATAGTATGACGATGGTTTTTCGTTCGTAGGTGGGGTCGCCTCAGAGATATGAAGGTCTACTTTTTTTTTTAATGGGATGCTGTAGTCGGTACTTATTTGCTGATAACGGCTTTCAAGACGAATCCAATGATGTGTAACAGAACGGTCTTCGAAGGTCAACGAAGGTCAAAAAGGTGGCATGAATGTCTATTCACAAAAGGTGTTCGAAGTGATGACTATTTTATCAGTGCAGTGCTGCAATCTTCTTATCGGGGATTGAGTGGTATTCCTTTTCACTTCGGCACTTATCGAAGCACATGCTCTAATAATTCTCTCTCGTATATCGTGCAAATAGTAAATATTCGCCAAATACGGGTATCCATCTAACGTGCCATTGTCTTGTAAACACCATTCGGCGGTTTCGCAATACAACACTAATATGAACGGTAAGACTAGTATCGTCGAATCAAGCGAATGTGAATGATGTATTCCTTCGAAGAACAAGTCAATATGCTTCTCAGTTACGGGGAGTGCCAACGAAATTCAGTGAGAGCAAGATACTTATACGCTGAAAGACATCCTAAACGTACTCACCCTACACCTCGTACATTTAAATATGTGTATGACAAATTGAGAACAACTGGATCTTTAACACGCCGGAAACATATCCGGCAAAGGTAAGTCACTAACGAGGAAACGGAAATTGGTACTCTTGCCACTGTGGTTTGAGATCCTTGTGCCGGCCGCTGTGGCCGAGCGGTTCTAGACGCTTCAGTCCAAACTTCACTGCTGCTACGGTCACAGGTTCGAATCCTGCCTCGGGCATGGATGTGTGTGATGTCCTTAGGTTAGTTAGGTTTAAGTAGTTCTAAGTCTAGGGGACTGACGACCTCAGATGTTAAGTCCCATAGTGCTTAGAGCCATTTGAACCATTTGAACCATTTGAACCAAGATCCTTGTGTTAGTTAGCGTCAAATCGCATTGATATCTGGCATGAGCCAGAGTAGTGTTTTGCATCGCCATAAATATCATCGTTACCATATCAGTCTGCACCAAGAATTAACTGGTACGGATTGTAGGCGTCGCATTGAATTCTGCCGATCGGCTCAACCTCAGATTCAGAGGGATGACACATTTATTAATTTGATTTTATTTACTGACAAGGCTACATTCACGAACCATAGAATGTTAATTTGCATGCGCTATTGAGCAACTGAAAATCCATGTTGGCTACGGCAAGTTGCACACCAAAAGCCGTAGTCGATGAATGTGTGGTGTACGATTCTGGAGTACATAATTATAGTCCCTTATTTCATCGAAGGAAATCTTAACGTTAGGAAGTACACCACATTCCTACAAAAAAAATTAGGTCTGTTATTGGAAAAAATACCCTTAGGAACAAGCAACAGAATGTTATATCAAGACGATGGGTGTCCGACATATTTTTCGCTGATGGCTAGAAATGAGTTGGAGAGGCAATTCCCAAATCGTTGGATTGGACCCGGAGGAGATGTGTCGTGGCAGGCTCGTTAGCCACACTTGACGCCTTTGTATTTTTTCTTGTGGGGATTCGTAAAAGACATTGTTTATAAAGACGTTCCAACTACACCTGAAGATAAACGAGAGAGAATTGTCAGAGCATGTGCTTCGATAAGTGCCGATGTGATAAGCAACGCCACTCAATCTATGATAAGAAGGTTGAAACTCTGCACTGATACCAATGGTCATCGCTTCGAACAACTTCTGTAAATGGACGTCCATGCCACCTTTTTGACCTTCGTTGACCTTCAAAAACCGTACTGTTACACACCATTGGATTCGTCTTGATAGCCGCTATTAGAAAAAAGTACCAAACTAGAGCATCCCATTAAAAAAAAAAAAAAACAAGGAGACCTTCATATCTCTGACGCGACCCCACGTAGCAACAAAAAGCCAACGTCATATTATGGCTCCCGTTGTCAAAAAAGTGGCTCTCAGCACTATGGGACTTAACATCTGAGGTCATCAGTCCCCTACACTTACAACTACTTAAACCTAACAAACCTAAGGACATCACACACACCCATGCCCGAGGCAGGATTCGAACCTGCGACCGTAGCAGCAGCCCGGTTCTGATCTGAAGCGCCTAGAACCGCACGGGCCCCCGTTGTCCCATGAAACATTTGTCCCACAAAGTTTTCTGCTACTATCATACTTTCAGAGCTATTCTTGGTGGCAATAGTGACTCACCCTGTATATTGCGAACAGAGTTAATGCCAAAGAAGTAACAAATTTAAAAACCACGCACGATGCGGCAGTTTTTGACACTTCTCAATTATTACTACGTCATATCATCCGAACTATGTGTGAAAGAAGGACATAATTTTGCAGGTGCATTTAACTGCACGTGTGGATACTGTCCGCCAAATTTATTGCGAGTAGTGTTAGTAACATATGAATTTAAGTCATGTATGATGAAGCAGCTTTCCACGCATCTCATTGTTTATGACGTCATATCTCCTGAATTATGATAGGTAGGTGCTAATTACCAGCCGGCCGCGGTGGCCGTGCGGTTCTAGGCGCTTCAGTCTGGAACCCCGCGACTGCTGCGGTCGCAGGTTCGAATCCTGCCTCGGGCATGGATGTGTGTGATGACCTTGGGTTAGGTTTAAGTAGTTCTAAGTTCTAGGGGACTGATGACCTCAGATGTTAAGTCCGATAGTGCTGAGAGCCATTTGGACCATTTTTTTGCTAATTACCCCGACAGAGATTGTTGTCTGACAGTAAGGGATATGCATACCCAGATTGGCACAAAACGGTCACGTGGCTTAGGAGAAGATGTGTAACATATATTCATACATTTTTATATTGTGTATGTATCAGTTACCAAAGTCAACTTTTGGCGCAGCAAATTCTAGTAGAAGCCTATGTGCTATCAGAACTCCAATACACCAACAGTACTATGTAGTAAACCAGTTAAATCAGTAAACAAATGAATACTGATAAGCTACCGACAAAGTGCGAACAGCTATGAAGTTTTACGAAGTACGCAAGAGATTTCGGTTGCACGCCAATCTCGGCTGTCGGCAAATGGACGTGGTAAGAGTTTCTTTTATAGTTGGCGATGGGATATAATCTCAGTCTTTCTCTGTACTAGCTATATTAACCATTGTCTCTCTGGATCTGCAGAAACGTTTTGTTTCAAAAAAATGGTTCAAATGACTCTAAGCACTATGGGACTTAACATCTGAGGTCCTCAGTCCCCTAGTCTTACAACTACCTAAACCTAATTAACCTAAGGACATCAAACACACCCACGGCCCAGGAAAAATTCGAACCTGCGAAAGTAGCTGCAGCCCGGTTCCGGACTGAAGCGCCTAGAACCGTTTTTTTTTTTTCAGTATTGTTCTTTACTTTTGGTCTTGGCGGACGTCACAAGACATACGTTCAAGTTGACCGTTGATTCCTTTACTTAGTTTTTTTTATAACAGAAGGCAAGCAGCCCTCTGACCTAACACGCTGAGCTACCGTGCCGGCTGCCTAAACTGTTTTATGGTGTTTGCTAATAAATCTTCATCAACAGCACCCCGGGACTTGTTTCAAGCAGTTTAGCTACCCATACTTCCACTTACAGGCACAGGTTGTCTGCTTGCATCTTCTAAGGAATTCTGTGTGCTACAAGAATTGCTTCGAGGGACATCAACTAGAGATTCTCAGAAAACGTGGAGGAGGAAATCCTACACGCCGGTTCATTAAGGTGATCCAAAAAACATTTAACTTGTGTAGTCTCGAGAGGGAAAGCATGACCATTCATACTGTAAGTAAATGTTCAACAAGGATACTATTAATTAGTTTTTCCATTAGGTTTTGTATTTAAGATGGAACATTACGCTTTAACGGTGAATGCCAGGTGGGCTTTTGGAAAGGTAAAGCCACCAGAGAGACGGTGCTGACGTTGCACTTTATGGTGGAAGAAAGACATCTTACTGGATATGTCGATCTATAAGAACCGGTCCAGAACGTAAAATGGTTCAAAATGTTCGAAATTTCAGAAAAATAGGTGTTTGCTATAGTAACAGACGACAAATATGCATCACGCAAAAAGAAAGAAATAATAACAAGTGGAAAAAGGTAAGGATGGAAGACCAAGAACGAAGTATTCGGATTAGAAGAAGTGTAAGCCAGGGATACAATCTTTTTTTCTCAACTATTCAACTATTGAGTTTGTTCATCGAAGAAGCACAGACAGAAGTAAAAGAAAGATTCAGAAGGGGGGTTAAAATTCACACTGAAAGAATATCAGCGATAAGACTCGCTAATGACAATTCTGTCCTCAGTGAAAGCGTATGGATTAAGATCAAATCGAAGCAGAACAAAAATAATGAGGAGTAGAAGAAATGAAATTCATGAGAAGATTAATATAAAAAACTGGAGATCGCGAAATAGACGAAGTAGGCGAAGTGCAGGAATTCTATTTTGGAAGCAGAATAAAACATGAATAACGACTGAAGGAGGACATAAAAAGCAGCAAGTCACAGGCACAGGCAATTCCCGTCCATAAGAAGTCTACTAGTAAGCATTGGCACATATTTCAACAAAAAATTTTTTGAAGATGAACGTTTGGAGCACAGTACTGTATGGTAGTATATCAGCTACTACAGGAAACGGGAAAAGATGTAGTGCACCCACAAAGATGTTGGTTTACAAAACCCTCGCTCGACTAATACTTGAATATTGCTTCTCACTCAGTCGGCTGTATCATACAGGATTGATAGGAGAAATAGAGTAGATCTAAGGAACAGCACTGCATTTCGTTATAGGTTCATTTAGTAAGTGCTAAAGCGTCAGGGAGATGTTCAAATAACTTACGGGTTTGCTGCCGGGTGACGTCGTCGAACACCGCCGATATTTCGACAGGAGCACACCCTGCCATTCTCAAGGCACAAATGCAAGGACGAAGAAATGTGCAAGCAACTTTAATACCTCGGTTCACAGAGGAGAAACAAGGAAGACACCACACACAGAACAAGTGTCAACACAACCAATGATAACCAACATCAGAAATATCGATAGTTACTATTAATCAATAGGTGAGGTAGCACTAATTCTGTCCCTCTGTTTTTTTATGAGAGACAGAGCCGGATTCCAAGCAGCATTTAAACAAAATCCACCATGTATATATGGTTCTCGGGCGAGGCGTCGGATGTCATAGTGAAAACTCCACAATATTTCGTCAGCGCAACTGGCCGACATCTTCAGGTGCGACGAACACACTGCTAAGGCTGGTAGAGTCCGAGGGTGGTGCAGACACCACGATCCCATGGAGCCATGTTGTCCACAACGCAATTTGCAAGCTGGTGGTGGCTCCATAACCGTGTGGGCAGTGTTGACATGGAATGAACTGGGTCCTCGGTTATGTTCCCCTACTTGGAGACCAACTGCAGCCAATCTTGAACTTCTTGCTCCCGGACAGCAGTGAAATTTTTATGGACGAAATGAACAATGTCTGTGGGCCACAACTGATAGCGACTGTTTTGAAGGCAGTTCGAGGGAATGATTTGGCCGCCAAGATCTGCCGACATGAATCCCATCGAACACTTATGGGACATAACAGAGAAGTCAGTTGGTGGACAAAATCCTGGATCGGCGACACTTCAGGTATTATGGACGGCTATAGAGGCAACATGGTTCAATAATTTTGCAGGGCACTTTCGGTGACTTGTTGAGTCCACGCCACGTCGAGTCGCTACACTACACCGGGAAGAAGGAGCTCGGACACCCGGCCGTTGTGGCCAAGCGGTTCTAGGCGCTTCAGTCTGGAACCGTGTGACCTCTACCGTCGCAGGTTCGAATACTGCATCGGGCGTGGATGTCTGTCATGTCCTTAGGTTAGTTAGGTTTAAGTAGTTCTAATATCTAGGGGACTGATGACCTCAGATGGTAAGGCCCATAGTACTCAGAGCCGTTTGAATCATTTGAGTTCGGACACGATAGTAAGAGGAATCCTATGACTATTATCGCGTCATTGTATATGGATTCCTCCTACGTGAAAAGAGCATGAAGGTCAAATTAGAGAGATTCGAGCTCACACGGATGCTTACTGACAAAGGATATTCCCTCGAACAATTCGCGACTGGAAGAGGGGAAGGGAAAGTGACAGTGGGTCACAAACTATCCTCCCCCTATTTGGTAAATTGGCTTGCGCAGTATGTATGTAGATGTACAAAATAATCGACAACTTTGGAGACGTGATTCTATAGAACGATGTTGAAAAATAGATGGATTAATATCATAAAATATGCGAAGGTTCTCAGCAGAGAGGACGAAGAAAGGTATATGTGGATTAAGCTGACAAGAAGAAGGAACAGGATGATAGAAAATGTGTTAATACACAATGTGGTCAAAAGCATCCGGATACCTGGCTGAAAATGACTTACAAGTTCGTGGCGCCCTCCATCGGTAACGCTGGAATTCAGTATGGTGCTGGCCCACCCTCAGCCTTGATGACAGGTTCAACTCTCGCAGGAATACGTTCAATCAGGTGCTGGAAGGTTCCTTGGGGAATGGCAGCCCATTCTTCACGGAGTGCTGCACTGAGGAGGGGTATCGATGCCCGTCGGTGAGGCCTGGCAGGAAGTCGGCGTTCCAAAACATCCCAAAGATGTTCTGTAGGTTTCAGGTAAGGACTCTGTATAGGCCTGTCCATTATAGGGACGTTATTGTCATATAACCACTCTGCCACAGGCCGTGCATTATGAACAGGTGCTCGATCGTGTTGAAAGATGCAGTCACTATCCCCGAATTGCTCTTCAACAGTGGGAAGCAAGAAGGTGCTTAAAACATCAATGGAGGCCTGTGCCGTGATAGTTCCACGCAAAACAACAAGGGGTGCAAGCCCCCTCCGTGAAAAACACGACCACACCATAACACCAGCGCCTCCGAATTTTAGTGCTGGCACAACACACGTTGGCAGATGACGTTCACTGGTCTTTCGCCGTACTCACACCCTGCCATCGGATTGCCACATTGTTTACCGTGATTCGTCACTCCATTCTACGTTTTTGCACTGTTCAATCGTCCAATGTTTACGCTCCTTACACCAGGCGAGGCGTCGTTTGCCATTTACCAGCGTGATGTGCGGCTTACGAGCAGCCACTCGACCATTAAATACAAGTTTTCTCACTTCCTGCCTAATTGTAATGGCACTTGCAGTGGATCCTGATACAGTTTGGAATTCCTGTATGCTGGTCTGGATAGATGTCTGCCTATTACACATTACGACCCTCTTCAACTGTCGGCGGTCTCTATCAAAAGATGAGGTCGGTCCGTACGCTTTTGTTCTGTACGTGTCCCTTCACGTTTCCACTTCCCTATCACATCGGAAACAGAAATCTCGCGTACGGACGTATGACACTTGTGACACCCAATCACCTGACCACGTTCGAAGTCCGTGAGTTCCGCGGAGCACCCCATTCTGCTCTCCCACGATGTCTAGTGACTAGTGAGGTCGCTGATATGAAGTAACTGGCAGCAGGTGGCAGCACAATGCACCTAATATGAAAAACGTATGTTTTTGGGGGCATGCGGATACCTTTGATCACATATTATACATCGGTGAATAACTTCTATGATGGGAAAAATTGTAGAGGAAGTCAGATACTGGAATATATCCAACAGATAATTGAGCACATAGGTTGGAAGTCCTATCCTGACGTGAAGAATTCGGTACTGGATACAAAGTTAGGTATGACTGTATCAAATCTGTCACAGGACGGACGACTAGAGGTCTGCGCGGATAAGAAAAGTGCAATCCGCATCCGCACCGCATCCGCAGCAATTAGTCTGCATACGCAAGTTCCTTATCCGCATCCGCATATATTCAATTTTTGAATGAATAATTAATAGTAATAGACAGTAGTACTTAGAATTATGGTATGTAATGACATAGTTATTGTTAGGGTGCCATTTCTGCGACAACTTAACTACTTTTGACTTCTTAAATCACAGGAAGTGCTCTATACCTACTCTAAAGCAGACCATTCCAAACAGGAAAGCATTGGCGCTTTGGAGCACACACAGTAGCGGCTCGGATCTCGTGAGATTGGAAACGCTATTTAAAAAAATAAAATCCAATGTAATAGTATTAAATGATGAAAATACGTGTATAAAAACAATTATATTTCGCTGCTCTTGTGCCAAGGCAGCTGAAAATGACGATGGTTTTAAACTGTTACCAGCACATTGCATAATTTACCGACAGTTTTTTGGACTCACTGCTTGGATGTGTCAAATTTTGAAGCCATTCATGACAGCTGATGATTATATTACAGCTTACGCGTTCAGTCCTCGTCATTTCGAGGTGAAAATACCTACAGTATTAGGCCTACACTGCAAAACGCTGGCGCACCTCTGAAAAAGTTAAACTGCCAGCAATAATTCACGTTGTCTGGAAGAAATAACTCGTCTTCCAAAGAGTGACAACAAAATCAGTGGTTATAGAAATTAGGTGTGGTTGGATGAGGTAGCAGTTCCTTAGCACTCACTGCACCGTACTTGGCCCCCACATCAATAAGAAACTGTGCCGTCTCGAGAAACCCAGATCCACACGCAACTTCGAATGGTAAACTGTCTTTGCTGACAAGATTGATAAGTTTTTCTGTCGCGGCTGTCTTCAAATTTGGCGGAACTTCAGGAACTTTCACGTCTCTCTTGGTATTTAAATAAGTAGTTATGCTACTTTGTCGAGCCTCACACGAATGTTTTAGCAAATTTGAAGTTCCAGTTTTCTGTCCAGTGTAGGAATATACTTTTTTACATGCAAAACAAGCCACTATATCTTTTATCTTTTACTTGCCATCAAATAAGTATGCGATTTTTTTCCAAATTGGCGATTTCAATTTGTTTTCCTTCACTAATGTAAAATCACCTTTTTTCACGTTTCACGAAATTGTATCCATCGATATGGTGTTGATTTGAAGAAAGAACTCTCACTGATATTTGCTACGATGCACGTTGTCACTCGGTCACTACAAAGCGCTAACTGAAGTCAGCGGAAAATTGCAACAGGCACCTGTCTGGTAGACAGTGGGCAGGTTTGCCACCCGTGAGCACTTCACAGGCTATACAAAAGACGGTCGCGGAAGAGGATTATGCGCAGGTCTCTTGTGTACAGCTACATCGGTCGTAGCCAGGGGCTGAGGACAACAGACATCCGCTCTAACCGGGCCCAGCAAGATTCCAAGAATGTCAACAGACTTGAAGTTCTCAACTAACATTGCAACATACGTACTGGGCAGATGCCTTGCTCATTATCCGCAGATGACCCGCGGATATCCGCGCCGGTCGCGATTTTATCCGCCAAGTAACAAATACCGCGGATATCCGCGGATATGTCCGCGGGTATCCGCATCCGCGCAGACCTCTACGGACGACTCATAAAGAAAACGGCCGACGGAACCTCCGCAGCGGTTGACACATTCAGCTGAACCTGCGTTGGACTCGATGGACACTAAAAGGCAACCGTCAGCCGGGTGAAATACCAAAAAAAAGGTTGCTGTTCCTTTTGGTCCGAATATGAAAAACCGGCTGACCAAGTAAGTCACGAGAGCTGTAGTGTCACGAGAGATGTGTGGGGTACACGGAAGCCGCGACAAACTGCAGCGTGGGCCGCCGTGTATGTGTGTGTGTGTGTGTGTGGGTATGTCCTGGAGTGGTCGCCAGGCAACCGGACCACGCCCAGACGCCTAGTGCCGCCCCCGCTACAGAGCAGCACCTACGCCGGCGGCCGCGCAAAGCCACAACAGGCTACCGGTCTCGTGGGAGCTTTCGCAGCTGCACGACTTCCCTTCAAAACACGCCCTATTCCAGCCAGCGTGGGCCTCTGCTGACGGCCAGCTACGCCAACTTCAAAATTATCTTTCCGTCGGAATATAAAAAGCGGCAATACCCACAGCGCACGCGCTTGACAGGGTTTGCTGTACAATGTCGGGCATTCTTTTATTTCTGTCTGTGCTATTTTTCCAGCCACCTGTGAAGGCGAGGTCGTTAATAAACACGAATGCGGTGGTTATCGGTCCGTAGGCAGTCTTTTCGTATCGTATTGGATTGTTATTATTTTTACTACTCTTCTGATCATTTTTTACAGTTGTTGCTTCCATTGTCAAGCACAACGTAAGAAATGTCTCTCTGGAGCCTTTATCTTTCCTAAAGCCAAACTGATAGCCATGTCAAGTATCCCAGTATTTCTCTTCTATTCTTTGTACAGGGTGTTTAACTCTTTGAGTCTCCACATGTAAAAAATTAATTTTAAAATTTTTCGCGTAATTGGCTCTTGTTATCATCGTAAGCGACGAAAAAAATAAAAAAATTACAAAATGTAAAAAATCAATTATTTTAAGGAAGTGGTTTCACTTAGGAATATAATTTTCAAATTTTTCACAAAATTAACCTTTATTACCTTGGTAAACAACGAATAGGGGAATAAACTGGCAAGAAGCAAACAATCAACCGTTTTAAGTTGTGATTTCAGTTTAAAACCACAGGGGCAGACCCATCATTTCGTAAGATACATTTAAAAGCAATTCCGCATTTTGTTAGACTCCTTACCATATCTTACAAATTTCATGAATTCGTAATGCCTAAAACAAATTATAGTCCTCAATAACAAGCAAAAATGCGCTGCTGCAGTGTTCTCATTTTGAAATCACTCATGCCAGCAGTAGTAAAAATTAAAATTTATGTTACAATAACGATGAATATACTTACTTTCACTGTCAGTGATCTCAATAAGATCACGATAAACAAAATCGTACGTCACTCCTACAATTAGGTAGGACAATCTCAGTGCCGACTGTTGCTACAATTTATTACATTCGTAAGAGTACCGCAGTGTATCACTAGATGTCTGCCGGCCGGGGTGGCCAAGCGGTTAAAGGCGCTACAGTCTGGAACCGCGCGACCGTTACGGTCGCAGGTTCGAATCCTGCCTCGGGCATGGATGTGTGTGATGTCCTTAGGTTAGTTAGGTTTAAGTAGTTCTAAGTTCTAGGGGACTGATGACCTTAGAAGTTAAGTCCCATAGTGCTCAGAGCCATTTGAACCATTTGAACTAGATGTCTCTGCCTTGCAATAGCATCTCTGGTTTCATGCGAAAGTCAATGGTACTTTAAAAAACTGATAAAATGGTGGTTACAGGCAGAACCCGTTGGTACTCAAAGGGTTAAAATGTGTCTAATGTTCCTTGGGCGATTTGCGCAGTCTTTATTCGGAGTGGGCTACGATCGAGCACTCGAAGCCAAAGACCGTTGCATCGCGCATGCGCACAAGTGTTTCTGTAGAAGGAAGGCAGCTAAGGAATTAACGTCTCGTTGACGATGAGGCCATCCGAAGCGGAGTAGACGCTACAATTGGGGAAGGATGGGGCAGTAAATTGGCCATGTTCTTTCGAAAGGAACTATCCTGGCACTTGAATTACATGATTCAGAGAAACGACAGAACACCTAAATCTGGATGCCTGGACAGGGGTTTGAAGCGTTGGCATGCCGAATGCTTGTCCGTTGTCTTAGCATTGTGTTACCACGCTCATTGGGTGTTTCAGCAGCAGACATCGGCGCCTGTAGATGATGAGTAGTTGCATTATGCAGTGTCTTTTTTTGCAGTCATGTAAAAAAACTGTAAGAGACGATAACATCAAACACAACGGTCGATCAAAAAGTTTCCGTTCGAAGGCCGTACAGTCTAGAATAGGAGTGTCAATCAAGCAAAATCGGCGTTTGTAGTGAGGCAATCGTTCCAGCACCGCACAAGGTTGACGGTACCCGTTTGGTAAAACTGCGTATCCTGCAGGGTGAAGAAGTCTGTAACTGCCTGCTGCAGGAATTGTCGACCTTTTAAGGCATTTTCTAAGGGACCGCATGGGGAGAGATCAAGACAGCAGGACGTGCTCGAGCGTTCACACTTGAGTTGGTGTGACGTCTGCATTACACTTGCGATATGGGGACGTGCGACATCATCAAGCAGCAGCATCACTTGTCGCACACCTTTCCACAACGGTGGTTTTCTTCACTCCCCGATGGATGTCTACCGAGTACCCGAGTATGCATTTGGTAATAACGTCGTTTCTGCATTTGACGCATGCACGTAGGAAAGACCGCCATTGCCTACCTGGCGGTGCCTATGTACTGGCATCGCAGTCCTGCTACGTTGCATATTTGCTGCAGCAACGCCCTGAAACGTAATCTTTTTGATCGCCTAGTATATGTCGTGGAGACAGCAGAAACACAAAGCCAGAAGTTAAATACGTATTAACATATAATTCAGTTTAATGTTAGCCACTTGGATAGAAAAAAAAGTCAACTATTAAGGATGCCTTATTGGTTTATTCACTTAAAATTTCTCCTTCAAATTCCCATGCAATTCTATTTTGCATGGTACGTCCGTCGTTGTGTTCTCTTCTTATTTCTTCACTAGATGCAAGTCACTAACAAAAAATGGCTCTGAGCGCTATGGGACTCAACTGCTGTGGTCATCAGTCCCCTAGAACTTAGAACTACTTAAACCTAACTAACCTAAGGATATCACACACATCCATGCCCGAGGCAGGATTCGAAACTGCGACCGTAGCAGTCGCACGGCTCCGGACTGCGCGCCTAGAACCGCGAGACCACCGCGGCCGGCAGTCACTAACGTTTCTAGTAGATGCACTACGACCAGTATTTGGCTCTGAGCGCTATGGGACTTAACCCGACCAGTATTTCTTGCAGTTACAAGAGATGGGGTGTCATCGTGTAGAGAGATCGCGCCGACAGTTTTATAGATCCATGTCGGTGTATCTAAAAGCTGTCGTGTCGACTTAGGAACATAGGTGTGAATCCATTTCAAGATGATAAAACGAATGTGGATGGACTTGCTGTATCACATCTACCATCAGTTGTTATATTACGCTCTCAAAAGCCCCGTTTTCTCCACTGTTAGATTCACACCGCACGGAAAAACGTGTCAGTGTCCGTGAAGAGAAAAAACTGCTGTTATGAAATTCTACAATTCTAAACCCATATGACGCAAAGCAATACATTCATAGTTAAGCAAATAATTTTTAAGGGAATCATTTGCTTTGTAGTACAATGAAGATGCCTGACACAAATAGGTGCTACATGTTTGTCGCAAAAAATTGGAAGAAGCTTGATACTTATTCTAAGGCAAAAGATATTTAACACTGAAAAGAAAAAAGGAAGAAGAAATTGCTTTCGTTGAAGAGGGTCTTCACAGATATGCGACTGGCTCTATAATTTTTTTGTATAATAGAAACGAGTACGATGAGCGTTCGAAAGAAACGAAATTTGCCGTATGTCAGGCAAACTCTGTGGCAGCGCCTCCAACGCTTCATTATACACTGCTGACAAAAAATGGGAAGTGTCCGACGTGGACGGATGTCAGTGCAACTTCTTGCACGTACACATCATCGGCGGGTATGTAAATGATTACAGTTGCAATACTCTGTGCAAGGTAGACTGCCCACCAGAGTGCATTCGTATTGTTCGTGTTTAGTGTACTCTGCAGAACTGGTAGGTTTCGTAAGGGTGACAAACAGCGTCAGACGTTGAGCGATTACTGTGAGGGACACGGAGACACCGCTACTCCCGTGAGACAGTGTTATCAGCACCTGAAAACGTTTGAAAAGCGCCTGATTGTGGGCCTCCATTTGGTCAGCTGATCGAAGCGTGCAATATCCAAATCTGCGGGGGATTCGAATGAGCCAGTCGCATATTGGACTGCATGGGAAAGGGAATGTAGGCATACACATCGTTAAATTGGAGTAGGAGATTACCATCCCCTGCATAGCCCGTCGTTAACACCAGGTCACAAATGGCTGCGTTTTGAGTGGAGCCGTGAGCGGGAAGCACGAACTACTGATGAACGGGATCACACAGTGTTCAGCGAGAAATCGCGGCCGGAGTGGCCGTGCGGTTCTAGGCGCTACAGTCTGGAGCCGAGCGACCGCTACGGTCGCAGGTTCGAATCCTGCCTCGGGCATGGATGTGTGTGATGTCCTTAGGTTAGTTAGGTTTAATTATTTCTAAGTTCTAGGCGACTGATGACCTCAGCAGTTAAGTCGCATAGTGCTCAGAGCCATTTGAACCATTTTGATAAATCGCGGTTCTGCACCAGCACGGACGACCATCCTCAGCGATTATGGCGGCGACCAGTGAAGACGTCCCATTCTTCCAACATTTTGATGAGCCACAGCGAGGTTATTCATGGTGTGGGTAGCCATCCGATGTGGCTTCAAGTCACGCTGGTAGCTTTGTTCACTAGACTTCCAAAGAAACCAGTTTATGGTGGCGTAATTTAGAAAACTGATACGGAATACAGTACCAATATGTAAGCCATTATAACTGCAACGAGCTTGCCCGCAGCTCGAGGTCGTGCGGTGTCGTTCTCGCTTACCGCGCCCGGGTTCCCGGGTTCGATTCCCGGCGGGGTCAGGGATTTTCTCTGCCTCGTGATGGCTGGGTGTTGTGTGATGTCCGTTGGTTAGTTAGGTTTAAGTAGTTCTAAGTTCTAGGGGACTGATGACCATAGATGTTAAGTCCCATAGTGCTCAGAGCCATTTTTTTGCAACGAGCTCCTCGCCCATGCCCTGAAGCCCCAAGAGATCTCGGCCGGTCACCGTGTCATCCTCTGCTGTACGGCGCTGTGAGGGTTAGTTATGGAGGTGCATGTGGTCAGCACACCGTTCTCCCGATCTTTCTGCCGACTTTCCAGACATCAGAACCGATATTTCTGATTCAGGTAGCTCCTCTGTTGGCATCACGAGGCTGAGTGTGCCCCGTACCAATTCTCCCACTAAGGAAAATTCTCTAGCAGTACTGGAAAGCGAACCCGGGTGCTCCGGGTTGTAGCCATGTACGCCGAGCGCTGTGATACAGAGGTGGACATAGCAACTTTAGCTTAAGAGAAAGCAACCATAAAGGCGTGATAGTACAGAGACAAAAAATAATAAAACTGTTTCACAAAATAAAGCAGTTCTGCAACTGCTTCATCAGAGCCACAAAAAACGAAATTTTTCAACACAGTCGTCTTCGGAGGAAGTAATTACGTTTAACGAACATTCCTGAATTGGAAAGTCAGGTGAAATGCAACAATGAAGAAATCTCTAGATCTCGCGCAAAATAGTTCCCTGTGAAAGGAAGTGCCGATAGCATCAGAAATGTATGATACTTATGGACGAAATACTGTGTTTGTATTATCTTTCAGTGCTGTAAGTTGCAGTTATACGCAATTTCGAGAGTATTACGTCATGAAGACTTCGTAATTTAAATCATTTCTTCATGAATTTTGGCTTTGTCTACATTTATTTTGATTATTCGGGTCTCTATATATTTTGCAAACACTGTAGAAACAGAATTAAAAACAGACATTAAGCTTATGGCACATATGACGTTAAGTGGCGGTTTTATTGGTGGTTTTCTTGCCGCTAGGGGCGCTAGTGTGTCTTCAACTGTCAAAAACTATTTTGCTTGTGGTATGCGATACACCAATTCCCACGTATTTTTGATTGTAGAACCAAAATTTTCCCTTAGAAATGTGGCATCAGGTAAAGTTTCGAGATATTCAAATTGGGTTGGTTGGGTTGTTTGGGGGAAGAGACCAAACAGCGAGGTCATCGGTCTCATCGGATTAGGGAACGATGGGGAAGGAAGTCGGCCGTGCCCGTTCAAAGGAACCATCCCAGCAATTGCCTGGAGTGACTTAGGAAAATCACGGAAAATCTAAATCAGGATGGCCCGACGCGGGATTGAACCGTCGTCCTCCCGAATGTGAGTCCAGTGTGCTAACCACTGCGCCACCGCGCTCGGTGAGATTTTCAAAGTTACGTATCGTTTTCAGTACTTTCTCTTTATTTTCTTGTATTTTTACGAGACATCCGAGACCTTAAAACCACTAAAATGTCAAGGAACAGCCTGTAAGGCACATGTATACTGCAGGAAAGGAAAATATTAAGAGCAAACCATTAGTTGCAACAAGTAAAATCATACTGAACAGTCTGTGTACAATTTTCCAAAGGCTCTTGACAGGCAGGGTGATGCATCCAATCTTTTGAAAGAAGTATGTTCAGTTACAAAGAAGTGGACGTTAATCAGAAAATTGTCTGAGTCCTTTGATACTTGCACGAATACCTAGTTAGTTGCTTGCACTTCTCTCAAAGCTACTCGGACAACAGAAGAGAAGAGAATGAGGGTTTTAGGGTGACGGAATTGGTGTACCACTAAATTAATTGACTGGAACATGTCACTAAAAATGCACTTCAGACATCCGCACCTTGATGTTTTTTCAGAAACATAAGGATGTTATTCGCTATGAACGGGATGAACGCTTCAAAGACATACTTACGATGAAACAGCTATAAAACATGCTGGAACCCTTCAATGATGAGCGTGTACTGCTCGGTTTTATTCAGAAAGGCTGATGAGATACCTTACAAAAAAAAGCATCCTCATCTCATTTCTGCGAATAAACTGAGATTAAACTTTGTAGTACACAGACATTTCTTCTAAAACATCATTATCATTTTATGGTGTACGTGACTTTTTGTATAAGTACATTGTCGTGATTGTTTTGATATTTTATGTAAATCGTTGAATAATTTCCAGGTTAGGTTTATCATACTTTATTTTAATAATGTTCATCGCATGTTAGAAATCAATTGTTTGTATCTCAGAAATGTGATACAGAAAATCTGGTTGTTTCTATGAACTGAGCCTCCCAAAATTAAGTAAATCCACCCACTTACTATCCAGATGCAGAAAAAAGGTATAAATTGTTGACCTGCGTAATTTTCACAGCAGTGAGCGTCGCTACTCTGTACACTGAGGTAACGAAAGTCGTGGGCTACCTCATAATATCATATTGGACTTGCTTTTGCCTTATGCCTTATGCCGACATGGCATATCCTTAACAAATCGTTGGAAGTCCCCGGCAGAAATACTGTGGCATGCTGCCTCTACAACCGTCCATAATAGACAAAGTGTTGCCGAAGCATGAGTTTGTGCACGAACTGACCTCTGGATAATTGTGGCTCGGTGACATGGCACATTGCCATTCATAAAAATTCCATCATTATTTGGGAACATGAAGTCCCTGAATGGCTGCAAATGGTCTCCAAGCAGACGAAAATAATAATTTTCAGTCAATGATCGATTCGATTCCATGTAAATACAGCCCACACCATTATGGAGCCACCGTCATCTTGCACGGTGCCTTGCTGACAAACTAGGTCCGTGGCTTCGAGGGGTCTACGCCGAACTGTAAGGCCACCATTAGCTCTTATCAATTGCAATCAGGACCTTATCTGACCAGGCCACGTCTTTCCACTATTCCATGCTGTTAACAAAGGTACGCGCATCGGTAATCAGCTGCCATAGTCCATTAACGACAAACTGTTACGTTCATCGTGCGTCCGACATTAATTTCTGCGGGTATTTCACGCAGTATTGCTTGTCTATTAGCACTTACAACTCAACGCAAACTCCGCTGCTCTCGGTCGTTAAGTGAAGATCGTCGGTCATTTCGTTGTCGGTATTGAGAGTTAAAGCCTGAAATTTGGTATTCTCAGCACCCTCTTGACACTGTGCATGTCGGAATATTGAATTCCCTAAGGATTTCCCAACTGGAATGTCCCATGCATCTAGCTCCAACTACCAATCCGCGTACAAAGTCTTTTAATTCCCGTCGTGTAACCAAAATCACATCGGAAACACTTTCACATGAATCACCTGAATACAAATGACAGCTCCGCCAATGCATTGACCTTTTATACATTTTGTACACGATACTACAGCCATCTGTATAAGTGAGTGTCGCAAATCCATGACTTTTGTCACCCCAGTACATGTTAGGCCATGGTGTCGCCATGCATTACGTCTGTAATCGCTATATACTTTTTGAATTTGCCCTCTATGTAGATTAGATATCTGACGCTACCCCTTCGAGTTTCCTAGTCAACAACGGCGCGCAACGTGATTTCAGTGTGGAGGCTCTGTCACTGCCATAATCTGCGTCGCAGTACTCATGGCACGTGGCCGCGCCCCGCCCCCCTCTTCGCGATGTTTACTACGTGGGCGTCGGCGCTTTTAAAGGCGCAGAAACGCGGTCGGGACAAACAGTGCTGTGCGTAACGCACAGAATGCGAAGGACACCGCTCGCTGTGGAAAACACACAGACACTATTGTGCAACTCGTCTCTCCTTACGTCCTAGCGCCTTACTCCGGACAAGGAAATGCTGTTCGAAACTCTGGCAAAGCGGTTATCGCTGAGAAACAGGTGTTCGGTTACATCGGTCTTTTCCCACGCCAGTTTTACGGGACTGTTTCTGAAATAACTGATTTTCAGTTTCTTGTTCCTACGGTTTCCTGTAATAAACGTAGAAATCGAACAAAGACTGAAAAATTTTGACTCTCTCTTTCTGAGATACATACAATCAAAATATTAACTAAAATAGGCAAATAGAAGAAAACATATTCCGACCACCGTACGCAGCTTTTATCCAAAAGTGAGAAATGGTTGACTACCACGATAAATCACCAGAAATCACCTATTGATTCTAATTTTTTGAAACTCTGCTGAAAAATCAAATTGTAATCGGGAATCACACCATTATTTGGACATTACGAACTGTCAGAGCTTAAATCTGAAAAGGTGAGATTGAATTACTTAGTTTTTCGTGTTAATTTGTCCGTTTCCAAGGGCTACAAGCTGACAAATATTATATGGACGAAGGCACCAGATCAGCTGCTCGCTATTGTTTATATTATGAATGAGTGGTTAAGTTTTTGACTTATCGCTGTTACCACAATTTCCTTCCTCTATTATTATCTCATAAAAACCTAAGAACCGTTTACAACTTAGCCATAAAATTTGTTCTAAATCTTTGAGATTAGCAGTCTGCCAGAATACTGTACCAAACCTAGACAAAATAATTTCCTCTAAAAAGAACAACATTTAAAATGTTAAGTTTCTTCTTTAACAGCGTTGACTGTAATGATTAAAGGTCTTTATAACCTTAATTATAATTATTTTAATAAGTTTTGAAACTTGGTCAATTAAAGTTATTGCGCACAAATCAGCAAACGTAGGATCCGATGTCTAAACTCTGAAAAGGGCTACGAAAAAGGCTGTAGCACGAAGGATAATAAAAAATATTTACTTGTAACTACTAATAGTAAGAATGTGACTGTATGTCCCTTACGTAAAATTATTTCTGAAATAGACTATTTATGACGCTAGTTCATTTAAAAAATTGATATATCTTTCAGAGGACGCCCAGTGCACACAGATGAGTGTGCATGTGCAGTACTCATAGAATCATAGAATCATGTGGGTCAGAAAACTGTTAAGTTGTTCTTCGATTCTTGTTCTGGATATGGTTTTCTAAAGCTTAGCGTAGTAATTCTGCCACACGAACACTAATTGTTACCTAAACAATATATGGTTTGCTTGTTTTACCGCTCATCGACCACTTTTACAGAGCTGCGCTTCCACTGTTATTTTGTTTACGTTGGATCTGACCGCGGGGCAGTCCGGGGCAGAGCAGTGCTGTGCGGTCTCACTCGCTCCTATGCTGCGGCATAGCGCAATTCTTGAATGAGTTTGTTTTAAAGCATACGAAAAATTTTACTTCATGGCTATGTCACTTCGCAAAAATGTTTCCATACTAGGATTGTCGCCCTTTTACAATACAATGGATGTCCGGCGGCGTCAGCGAGAAACTATCGTATACACAAAAAAGACAAAGAACATTCGTATAGACAAAGTGGGGCAAGCGTTGCACACTGCACATACATGCATGTCTTAACACCACCTGCTCTTTAGGAGTTGCTCACCTTAAACCACAACACACGCCAACAGAGACATTATTGTCTCAGCAATGCTGTACCAATTCTTATGTTGTTGGCTGCTCGTTTCTGACGGAATTGTTGTTAAAACAGCACTGATCGCATTTCCCATTTTCTATAGTAATGCAATATTTCAAACCAATGCAAATTTTACGATTAAAAATTACTCCTTTCTTTTAAAAAAATGATTTATTTAAAATCTAAAATTTTAACACTGCTGCTATGGCTAAATAATAATTCGATTTTTCACTCGTTTATTAGCAAAAAAAATAAAAAGAACACTTCCTATAACCGGCACTAACAAATACCGAAAAATACCGGTTATTCTGACCCACAATACCAGTATCAGTTTTAACCGGTCGTTTTTCCCCATCCCTAGTCCCCACAATATCGTACCGTCATTCGCTCCTTGGATAGTTTATCAGAAAATGTGTCACGTCCTTACAGTTTCAATACTCCTTAGAAATTTAGTTTCTCTCCTATATTTCTGAGAGCCGTTTCCGGTAACTGGCTCTGCTGCATAAAAACACCTGGTTGAACTAAGGAAATGTATTATCTGAATTTGAGGTGTTATAAAAAAGGGATTATGATTTATAAGTGTTCCAACATAGCTTGAATGCTCTCTTCACCTTTCTCGCTCTTTCTTTGATTGTTTGAGTTAGACTGGCACCCAGGTATTTAAACTTCTCTGTCTGGAATTTGAAAACTTATGGTATTTTCCTGTGGGACCAAACTGCTGAGATCATCGGTCCCTAAGCTTACACAGTACTTAATCTAACTTAAACTAAGGACAACACACACACTCATGCGATGGGGAGGACTCGAACCTCCGACGAGGGAAGGCTGCTTAGACCGCGCGAACCGCGGCCAGGCTCCCCAGACCGCGCGGCTACCCCGCGCGGCACTTCTCTATTCTTTTGATGTCAGCGCACGTTGTGTTTATTGTCCATGTTGAATCTTTTGCTTCTGTCCTCATGCACTCTGCATTTTCGAAAGAAATTTGTAACCATGTCTTATCTGCAGATACTTGTACGAGTATCATTTGTTTGGGTGTAATGTCCAAACTTTGTGCGAAAGATACTAGATCATCTGCGAAAGCAAAGCATTTCAATTTAGGCCAGCCACATTATAACCTAGTTTCATTCATACCATCCTTGGACAGTCTTCCTCTAATACAAATATAACTTGTGAGAGATCATCTCCTTGTCTCACTCCAGTTTTGATTACAAATGGTTCCCATAGCTCTCCTAAGAATTTCAACATGTGTTCATTAATAATAGTATAAATTTGTCTCGTCATCCACCCCAAACTCTTGACACTTTTGTATGTAGGTCTCTGTCCATGGGGTCTTATACCTTCTTAATATCAACAAATGTCATGATCACCTAATTTCATATTATTATTAATACATACTATGCATGATCTAAAGATTACTATATTCGTTACTATTATTATTATATACTGTTCATATACTAAGCATACTGAAATGATAACTTACTAAGAATGGTCAAATGTAAGAGGTTGACCTCGAGGTTGTAATCTTGCCGTAGAAGCAAATTCATAAATAAATAAAATAGATATAAACAAAGTGATCGCAATCAGTCGTCATCTTTTCATACTGCATACAAAAAAATGCTGCACTTTAATTAATTATGGCTGATTTCATGGGGCGCCATTCAGATTGCAGAAGAAAGTTTCTGTGACTTATTATTTTTAACAATTGACCCATCCCGGCTTCACATGAATAGTTCTTAGTATATTCAGCCGGATGAAATGTCTGGCGTTGCGGTAATAAATAATACACACAAATTTTCCTTGTGAATCAGTGTATCTGTTCGTGAAAACCGTATCAAAATCTCTACAGTAATTCCTGAGATTAACCTCCACACACAGAAGAGAAACGCTGTGGGGACTTTAATTCATCATAGTTCAGTCAATGTGCACGAAATATTTATAAATAATATTCGCAAACTTACCTCGTGAGTCAGTCTATCTGTCAGTGAAAACCGTAAGCAGTTCCTGTGAGTAGTCTTGACATACATTCAGACAATAAAGATTTTGTCGTCAAACAGTCGTGTTAAAGGCTACAACCAACAACGCTATCGCCATGAAACTGGAGCAACTATTTTTTTGTTTGATAAAACAGCTGACTTTAAATACTCAGGTATGCTGATGTCCTCCCGGAAACGAAAATCGAAACTGAGTTCGAACCGGTGTTGGCTGAAGGACAGTTTAGGCAGCAGACCTGGAGAAACCAGTTCGGTATTTTCCACTCCAGTCGCGATATATGGATGCCGTAAAAGGAGGAGGAGACCCACGAAACGAAGAATGTGGCATTGGCGACCTTTCATCGGCAGCAAGGTCGTACGCGGATTCACTGTGGAGCCGACAGGTGGCATTGCTGTTGGACGTTACTTTACATTTGCTCTTTTCGACACAGCGCATTGGTATACCAACAATCTGGCGAATAGCCCAATCACGAGTCTGTGCCAATAACAACTAAAATAGTCATTATTACTGTATAATAATATCTGCTTCATATATGTAAAGCAGAGTGAATGTATGTTATGGATTTCCTCCTAAACCCGTTGATCGATTTCAGCCAAATCTGGCACAAAAGCAGAAGGCTTCATGAGTATCAGCGTTGTTGGGTTTATAACCTCCTAGCGCCAATAGGAGCGGAGATAGGGGTAAAAACGTTTTCCCTGCCCCTGATGTATAGGCTGCCTTGCAAGGCAGGCATGCATTGTGGGAACATCAGCCTCAAAATCAGTCATTTCTGCACGACATCCTACATATCAGAGGCAAGTAAGAGACGCATCGATCACGGTAGGGATGCTTTGGGGAGCCATGTAGCAGCACATTCACTTGCCCAAACCATCCATCTGTGTCAACTGTGTTGAAGGAGTGGAACGCCCTACCATAACAAGTCCTTACCAACCTTGTGGGCAACAGGACAGCACATTACAGACTGTCATTTCAATTCTTCTCACTGTGTACTTGTTTCAGTTACCTTCTGTACTTAATTGTAGCAGATCTTTCTACGTGTGGTCCAAGCTTCAACGACCTATGCTATTTAAGAGTGGCGTATCATGTGAAAGTTACTTTCGTTCTTAGGCTTTGCACGCCAGGGTATATTTTGGCTAAACCGGTTCGGCACTTAGCTCGTTCTGAATGGGCCATATTACTTGCTGCATATTCAGATGTATTATACCTGTATCAGTGTAACAAAGGTTTTTACAGATGGTTATTTACAGGACAGATACCAGAGAAATAACCAGCTACCGAACGAGTTTGGCCACGCCGCCTGTTCTGTTCACTGCTGCCTTGTCGCTCTGCATCGGTGCCGATACCACAGGTAATTGCACTCGATGCTTGCGGCCGATATTCTTTAATTGTTGTAATTCGCTTTCGTTGTTTCTCCGTGCAGCGTTTCTAATTTAGGCGACAGAATGTTCGAAACTATATTCGATAGAGTACAGGAAACTAATGTGGTTATTATGATTTTTTCAAAGAGAACACAATAATGACAGCCAACAGAGTAACGTGTAAACTTAAAACAGTACTGGTCGCAAACTTGGGCCCTCTGTGGTCGGTAGAATCTGCTGGCTGACTTGGTGCCGCTACGGAATGCTCACGCTCGCCAACAACCTCAGCTACGTAACAATACTGTGCGCCGTGACAATACCAGGTGTAGAAGTATGAAACCGGAATTTACCTGTAGATGATGCTAGCCGTCAGTGTACGGCACGTGAGACCGCACCTGAAGCGCCACCTGCATCGTGTTACGGTTGACGACGAATGTCAACACACAGTAACCCATGTTACATACGTCGGTATCTGTTTCAAACCCGTAAACTTGTCGAGTTTTGTGCCTGCGAACTATCATCTGCGGCAGCTTTGGTTTTCTGTTATCATTTGAAGAAAACTGCTGCAGAATCATATCGAAAACTTGTCGAAGCTTTCGGCGAAAATGCTCTTGGGAAAACACAGTGTTTCGAGTTGTTCAAAAAATTCAGAAGTGGTGATTTTGACGTGAAAAACGACGAGCGGGGTAAACCACCGAAAAAGTTCGAGCACAACGAATTGGAAACCTTATTGGATGAAAATGGTACTCAAACTCAACAGGAACTCGCGGAACAATTGAATGTGACCCAGAAAGCCGTTTCTCTTCGGTTGAAAGCTATGGGAAAGGTGCGTAAAGTGGGAAAATAGGTTCCGCATGAACTAAATGAAAGACTGTAAGCAAATCGAAAGGCCAATTGTGAAATGCTGCTCGCCAGATACAAAAGAAAGTTGTTTCTCCATCGAGCAGTGACAGGTGATGAAAAATGGATATATTTTGAGAATTCTAAGCGTCGTAAATCATGGTGAATCCAGGGAAACCGCCGATATCCACTTCAAGACCAAATCGTTCTGGAAAGGAGACAATGCTCTGTGTTCGGAGGGATTAGAAGGGTGTCATCTATTATGAGCTGCTAAAACCTGGTGAAATCGTTGACAGCCGGCCTAGGTGACCGAGAGGTTCTAGGCGCTTCAGTCCGGAACAGCGCGACTGCTATGGTCGCAGGCTCGAATCCCTGCTCGGGCAAGGATGTGTGTGATGTCGTTAGGTTAGTTAGGTTTAAGTAGTTCTAAGTTCTAGGGCACTGATGACCTCAGACGTTAAGTCCCATAGTGCTCAGAGTCATTTGAACCATTTGAACCAAACCGTTGACACTGGTCGCTACCAACAGCAAATGATCGATTTAAATCGAGCATTGCGAGAAAAACGACCGGAATATGGAAAAAGACAACACAAAGTCTTACTGCTCCATGATAACGCCATTTACACATAGCAAAACGGGTCAGGGAAACGATAGAGGCGTTCAGTTGGGAAATTCTGGGGCATGCGTCTTATTCTCCGTCCGATTATCACCTATTTGCATCACTGGCACTTGCTCTCTTGTTCAGCGAGAGCAACGCTTCAATTCGTATGAAAATGTACGAAAATGGCCCTCTGACTGGTTCACTTCAAAAGAAGAACGGTTTTACTTTTTTTTGGGACGGCATTAAGGGGAGATTTGCTATCTTTTGGTTCAAAAAATCGATTTTTAAAAAATTCCATTTTTGGATTCATAAAAGTGTTTAGAATCCACCCCTGAAACGGTTTTACTGGATACGGAACAGAAATGTTTGTTATTCGCGGTTGAACAAAAAAATGCCTGAAACCGGCCTTTTCCACGCACCAGTTTTTTTCTTTCGGAGGGCGAGTTATTGTACCGGTCCTTGGGAGGAAACGCATAAAATTCAAATGAAAGTTTGAACGCGTGCGTTTGGAAGTTAGCCCCCCAAGCATTTGCATTCTGGTGCGAAAACTGTCGATATTGCGACTTTCCTGGCAGTGAGTAGCTTCAACGAAGGGTATTCAGCAATTCTGAAGACCATGACAACGATGGACGTCACCCTGGGACTCTTTTCGACGCAGTTCGCCAAGCATTCGGACGACCATCGGATTCAAGCGGCCGAAAACCGCTGACCGTTCGAGCGGCTCTGGAGCAGTGCAGGATTGCCCAGATCGAGCAGAACGCCCTCTACGAGGAAGAGGAAGGACTAGTTTATGGAACCGGAATAGCAGATTGAACGTAAGTTGCATAATATTACATTTATATGTAGTCAAATCTTCAAAAGCGTTTTTCTCGAAATGACTTTTTTTTTTTATCGCGCGGTATGGTTCAAATGGCTCTGAGCACTATGGGACTCAACTGCTGAGGTCATTAGTCCCCTAGAACTTAGAACTAGTTAAACCTAACTAACCTAAGGACATCACACACATCCATGCCCGAGGCAGGATTCGAACCTGCGACTGTCGCGGTCTCGCGGTTCCAGACTGCAGTCGCGCGGTATGGTAGCTTCAAATCTACTGAACCGATTGGCATGATTCTTTGTCTCCGACGAAGCTAACTAAATTGTCTAGGAGTTGTACCACTTTTATTCCGATCCATCAACTGTAAATGTTTTCATTTGGCCGACGAATCGATGGAATAAACCGTATTTTTTCAAATGGCTGCCATTTTGTTTCCTATGGTCCAAATAATTTAAGCGAGGTACAACTCCTAAGAATCTTATATACTTCGCTAACGTCATCTCAGTTTTGATTTCAGACGAGCCGGCTGACCTGTGACATATCGCGCGTGGAGGTCTACAAAGAAATTTTGTTTCGTTCCGACGGTACTTCCGCCTTTGCTCTTCTACATTTCCGGTCGAAAAAACTCCAGTTCGTAGAGGAAATATCAATAAACATTTTAACCAAATTTGACATTGATATCTATGACACATCCCGAGAAAAAAATTCTCAAAGAATATGCTTTTTTTCGGGCCAAAGATGGTAAACCTCCCCTTAATAGCCTGCTGGAGAGGTGGGAGAAATGTATAAATAGCAATGGAGATTATTATGAATAAAATATTGTTTATCAGTTTCAAACAACAGCCTTGTAATTATTGCAACCAAATTCCGTTGTCGTACTTCTACACCTGCTAAACAACTGTTGTGTATATCGTGTGGATCAGTGTGCGGTGTGTGTGCAATGATTGCCATAAGAAATAAGCGACGAGGTGCTTCTAGCGACTCGCTGTAGACTTTTATGACTCTTCTGTGACGCATTAATAAATTATACGTTCGTTTCTTGTATAAGCTGTGAAGTGCGTGCTCTGGATGCAGGTGGCTGGGCTTGGCACGGCCGCCAACGTGTTGCATACCGGCCGCAAGCTTCCGCTCAGTGCGAACAATTGCTACAGCAGCCATATTATGCAGGCGGGTAATAATGAACCGACAACATCGCTCCCTTCCATACCCAACCACTTTGTCATTTTGATTTAGGCTTAGGAAAATGTATCTCCTGAAGTTTCCTGACACAGCCATCGGCTGAGAGGCTACATGGGCTATTAGGACTGACTTAAGTGTGGAAACTATTTTACCCAATAATACACTACTGGCCATTAAAATTGCTATACCAAGAAGAAATGCAGATGATAAACGGGTATTCATTGGACAATTATATTATAATAGAACTTACATGTGATTACATTTTCACGCAATTTGGGTGCATAGATCCTGAGAAATTAGTAAACAACCTCAGGCCGTAATAACGGCATTGATACGCTTGGGTATTAAGTCAAACAGAGCTTGGGTGGCGTGTACAGGTACAGCTGCCCATGCACCTTCAACACGACACCACAGTCCATCAAGAGTAGTGACTGGCGTATTGTGACGAGTCAGTTGCTCGGCCACCTTTGACCAGACGTTTTCAGTTGGTGAGAGATCTGGAGAATGTGCTGGCCAGGGCAGCAGTCAAACATTTTTTGTATCCAGAAAGGCCCGTACAGGACCTGCAGCATACGGTCGTGCATTATCCTGCTGATATGTAGGGTTTCGCAGGGATCGAATGAAGGGTAGAGCCACGGGTCGTAACACATCTGAAATGTAACGTCCACTGTTCAAAGTGCCATCAATGCGAACAAGAGGTGACCGAGACGTGTAACCAATGGCACCCCATACCATCACGCCGGTGATACGCCAGCATGGCGAGACGAATACACGCTTCCAATATGCGTTCACCGCGATGGCGCCAAACACGAATGCGACCATCATGATGCTGTAAACAGAACCTGGATTCGTGCACCCAGGTTCGTCGTTGAGTACACCATCGCAGGCGCTTCTGTCTGTGATGCAGCGTCAAGGGTGACCGCAGCGATGGTCTCCGAACTGATAGTGCATGCTGCTGCAAATGTCGTCGAACTGTTCGTGCAGATGGTTGTTGTCTTGCAAACGTCCCCATCTGTTGACTCAGGGATCGAAACGTGGCTGCACGATCCGTTACAGCCATGCGGATAAGATGCCTGTCATATCGACTGCTAGTGATACGAGGCCGTTTGGGATCCAGCACGGCGTTCCGTATTACCCTCCTGAAACCACCGATTCTGCTAACAGTTACTGGATCTCGACCAACGCGAGCAGCAATGTCGCGATACGATAAACCGCAATCGCGATAGGCTACAATCCGAGCTTTATCAAAGTCGGAAACGTGATGGTACGCATTTCTCCTCCTTACACGAGGCATCACAACAACGTTTCACCAGGCAACGCCGGTCAACTGCTGTCTGTGTATGAGGAATCGGTTGGAAACTTTCCTGATGTCAACATGTTGTAGATGTCGCCACCGGCGCCAACCTTGTGCGAATGCTCTGAAAAGCTAATCATTTGCATATCAAAGCATCTTCTTCCTGTCGATTAAATTTCGTGTCTGTAGCACGTCATCTTCGTTGTGTAGCAATGTTATATTACAACGTCCCTTCGCTCTCCTTGCGCCAGTATTCCGTCTCTAGCTACCCAAACTTAGACGAACTTGTTTCCCTTTTCAGTTCGAAGGGTGCCACTAGCTATTGGCTTTCAAGACTGGGTCATTAGGAGACGTGCCAGACAAACTACAACGGCCAGAATACTTGCAGCTGAGACAGCTGTGCAACTCTCGGTCTCGTGGTCGTTAGCAGCATACGAAAGCTTTTACTGTCGAGCTGTCCCGCAATCGGCGGTGTTGTTATGCGGCCTGAAGTGGCGTGGGCCGGACGCAGCTGTGACTGCCGGAGCGCCAGTAATTGGACGCTTGGACTGCACTAATGGGGCGTGGGAGCGGCGCAAGTGGGCGCATTGAGACTCGGGGGCGGCCTACGGCTGTGGCTGGACAGGCCGGCGCGACGTCACGGCCGCGCACACTCATACGTCTCGCGGAGCGGCGTGGGCTGGCGCCAGAGAAAGTGCACTCGCCGGCTGCGGCATACGCTCGCCGCACCGCAGACCACCGCTCCGTGACTGACGCGCTAATCCGCTCTCCACCGTAGTCAGACTTTTGCACCACAACCTGCCATCATGAATATACATGGTGTAAACGTCAACTCTTATTACGTATCACAGTGGTGTTGAGGAACTCGGGACGAACAATTTGATGTACGACAATTGTTGTCTATCAAGTCGAGGAACTACCTCAAACTGTCTCCTAAAACCAGCTTAGCTACAACGCACGCGCGTAGCCCGAGATTTTCAATATTCTCTCGCTCTCATCGACCTATTAGCCCCAGAGAAGAAAATGAATAGGAAACTTCGTTTGATATTTAATGTACACTCATGCTCATATGTGAGACCTGAGTTTCTCCTGCGTATACAACTTTCAAATAACTTCCGGGAATTCAGCCAGGTAACACTTTCAGCGACCGCCGATATTTCGGCTGGAGAACACCCCGCCATTTTCAAGGCAAACTGCAACGGACAGGCGGCGTACATGCAAATTTAAAACATCGGTTCTCGGACTGAAGCAGGAAAGATAACACACACACACACACTAGTGCCACCAAAGATGACCAAAGTCAGAGCTATCGATTATTAGTTCAATTGAACAGGCAGTTTGTAAACTACCTCCTGACGCTGCAGAGGAGGTTAGGAGGGAGGCATGCCGTGTTTTGACTAGGGCTCGTCCACCCAAGAGTAATGTAACAGCAGCAGAGAGGGCTGCTTTACGCTCTCTCAAAGCTGATCCTGATATTGTTATTTTACCTGCGGGCAAGGGCAATGCCACCGTTGTTTTAAATAAACATGATTATTACGGTATATTAATAATTTTTACTTATGGACCGTCTGACAGCAACTGAATAAAACACAATTTTAGTGCCATACGCGTTTCGCCTTTATTTCAGTGGCAGTGTTGGTTAGGAGGAAGGATGATGGATCATTGGGACATGCAGTCTACAGGAAATGTACTCACACCGACTTGTACTAGCAGGCTAATAGTTGTCACTATCCGGCTCAGCGTGAAGGGGTACTTCGTACCTTGGTATACAGCGTTCAGTGCATAGTGTTGTGGAATGGGGAAAAAAACCGCAAATTGGCGTTCATAAGAAGAAGAAGAACAACACCAAAAATGCAACAGGAGCGTAATATGTAGCAAATTGTCCACGCAACCTGCCACTGATGATGCCTTGCAGAAAATAAAGGCGAAACGCGTATGGCACTAAAATTGTGTTTTATTCAGTTGCTGTCAGACGGTCCATAAGTAAAAATTATTAATATACCGTAATATTACACGCAACTGAGGAAGACAGAACTATAAAAGTTGAAGATGTCAATACAGCTATGTCAAACATGATTGTGTACAAAAGATGCAACGTTTACTATGTGATGCAGCGTATCGCAGAATCGATGCTGACCCCACAAAAACGTGTTGAGAGAAAGACCAACAGCCTCCTGAAGAAAAGTGGTTTGTCGCAGGACACTATCAAGAGTCGTAACACCTATAGTGCTGCTCCCCCTAGGTTATATGGCCTTCCGAAGGTTCACAAGGAAGGGGTTCCTTTCCATCCTATAGTGACTAACATTGGCGCTCCGACATATCGAGTAGCCAAGCATCTTGCTTCTGTGTTGAGTCCACAAGTAGGACGGTGTGAACATCATATCAGGAACTCAGCTGTTTTTGTACGTCGTTTGGGGGAACTGCGGTTGAATGACTCTGATATTTTAGTGAGTTTCGATGTGATCTCTCTCTTCACTCGTGTTCCTCTGTCTGATTCGTTGCGTTTAATTGAGGCCAGGTTTGGTGCTGAATTAACTAATCTCTTGCGGCATGTGTTGATTTCCACTTACTTTTTATTGAATGACCAGTATTACGAGCAGACGGATGGAGTTGCTATGGGTAGTCCGTTGTCTCCTGTGATCGCAAATTTGTTTATGGAAGACTTCGAAGAGCGTGCATTGGAGTTGGCGCCTTTGAAATCCACCTGTTTCTTTAGATACGTTGACGATTCGTTGTTTGGCCTCATGGTAGGGAGAATTTGAATGTCGTTTTAGAACATCTGAACTCGATCCACCCGAACATTCGTTTTACGATGGAGGTGGAAGAGGATGGTTGGCTTCCCTTTCTTGACGTGTTGGTTAGGAGGAAGGATGATGGATCATTGGGACATGCAGTCTACAGGAAATGTACTCACAACGACTTGTACTAGCAGGCTAATAGTTGTCACCATCCGGCTTAGCGTGAAGGGGTACTTCGTACCTTGGTACACAGGGCACATGTCGTTTCTGACGTTGAGACTTTGCCAGCTGAGCTATCCCATCTTGAAGTTACATTTCGTCAAAATGGTTATAGTGATAGACAGATTGAACGTGCGTTGCGCTATCGACCAACTGTACATCGGGCGATTGATGATAATTCTGAGTCAACACTTAAGTCTACTGCCTTTTTGCCTTACGTAGGAAACACGTCCAACATGATCGGTCGTATTTTACGGAAATACGATGTGAAATGTGTTTAGCGACCTCCATCAAAAATTAGAGCACTTTGAGTTCCGTTAAGGATGATCTTGGACTGCGTAAGGCGGGTGTATATCGTATTCCTTGTAGCTGCGGCATGGCATATATTGGTCAAACTATCAGGACCAAGGAGGACCGATGAACTGAGCATAAACGGCACACACGATTACAGCAGCCAAATAGATCTGCTATTGCCGAACATTGCTTGGATACTGGTCACCCCATGTTATATAGTAACACCGAGATATTGGCATGCACGTCCAGCTATTGGGACAGTGTTATTAAGGAGGCAGTTGGGATTAAATTAGCGAGCAACCTCGTTAACAGGGACGGAGGTTTCTGTTTAAACTCTGTTTGGAATCCGGCTCTCTCCCTTGTCAAAAAACAGAGGAACGGAGTCAATGCTACCTCACCTGCGAATTCATAGTCTATCGATAGCTCTGACTTTAGTCATCTTTGGTGGCACTAGTGTTCAGTGTGTGTGTTATCTTTCCTGCTTCAGTCCGAGAACCGAGGTTTTAAATTTGCATGTACGCTGCCTGTCCGTTGCAGTTTGCCTTGAAAATGGCGGGGTGTTCTCCCGCCGAAATATCGGCGGTCGCTGAAAGTGTTACCTGGCTGAATTCCCGGAAGTTATTTGAATCTCATGCTCATAAATTAAGGATAATTGCAGAATGTGGTGCCACAGAATGTGGCACTACACAAAACTGGCTATAATAACATAGGCACATAGGAACACACACGATACAGAACTGTAAGTCCACGGTATTGGTGATAAGTTGAGACAAACCGTCCCGAAACACGTGTGCTATTAAACGCCGCTGTTTCCTGTGCATGTACCCCGACATCAATATGGGATATGATCACCATACACACGTACACAGGCCGCACAGTGGGCTGGCATACTCTGGATCAGGTGGTCGAGCAGCTGCTGGATTATAGCCTCCCATTCTTGCACTAGTGCCTGTCGAAGCTCCTGAAGTGTGGTAGGGGTTTGAAGACGTGCAGTGAGACGCCGACCGAGAGCATCCCAGACGTGCTCGATGGGGTTTAGGTGTGGAGAACAGGCAGGCCACTCCATTCGCCTGATATCTTCTGTTTCAAGGTACTCCTTCACGATGGCAGCTCGGGGGGGGGGGGGGGGGCGTGCGTTATCATCCATCAGGAGGACGGTGGGACCCACTGCACCCCTGAAAAAGCGGACATACTGGTGCAAAATGACGTCCCGATACACCTGACCCGTTATAGTTCCTCTGTCAAAGACATGCAGGGGTGTACGTGCACCAATCATAATCCCACCCCACACCATCAAACCACGACCTCCATACATGTCCCTTTCAAGGACATTAAGGGGTTGGCATCTGGTTCCTGGTTCACGGCAGATGAAAACTCTGCGAGAATCACTGTTCAGTCTATACCTGGACTCGTCCGTGAAATAACCTGGGACAACTGTTCCAATGACCATGTACTGTGTTGTTGACACCAGGCTTTACCGGCTCTCCTGTGAGCAGGGGTCAGTGGAATGCACCTTGCAGGTCTCCGGGCGAATAAACCATGTCTGTTCAGTCGTCTGTAGACTGTGTGTCTGGAGACAAATGTTCCAGTGGCTGGGGTAAGGTCCAGAGCAAGGCTACCTGCAGTACTCCGTGGCCATCTGCGGGCACTGATAATGAGATATCGGTCTTCTTGTGATGTTGTACAATGTGGACGTCCCGTACTGTAGTGCCTGGACACGTTTCCTGTCTACTGGAATCGTTGCCATCTCACTTTGTGGGACATGGAGGGCCCGTGCAACGATCTGCTGTGTTTGACCAGCCCCCAGTCGCCCTCGTATTCTACCTCTCATAACGTCATCAATATTTCTTTGAGCCATTTTCAACACACAGTCACCATTAGCACGTCTGAAAACGTCTGTACACTTACTCACTACACCGTACTCTGGCATGCACCAACACACTTCTGCGTATGTGGACTGCTGTCAGCGTCACCGTGCGACGACCGCAGGTCAAATGCACCGCATGGTCATACCCCGAGGTGATTTAAACCCTCAACCGCCCATCAGAGCGTTGTTTCACCATGTATCAGCATTATCCTTAATATATGAGTATGAGTGTAGTTCGATTTTGTACCGGGGGACGTTTACTCTAGATGGCACAGTTTTCAAGTTATTCAAGAAAAACGCACAAAAGTGACTTTCAAACATACCCCCATCCCCATACATACCCTCCACCGTAAACTATAACTATCTCTCACAATCCGGCAACAGAGTTCGTCAACTGTTTCTAAGAATTTGTGTGTTTAACTGTTTTTCCAAGAGTGTATCGTGTAAATGTTGTTCATAAGTGACAGTTAACAATTGATGTCATTGAGCAATAGTCTTCCATTAGTACTGAGTAATCCTTTAAGAACATACAAGAATCCACCTAGCTACGAGACCTTGTAAGTAATGTCTACGTATTGCGCCTTAGTTAGGCATACGTATGTATAGCTTAGTGTAAAAGTATTAAATCTGCCTTCACTCGAGGTAATCAGAAAAGTTTCACTGTTGGTCTCCTTGGCGGAGTCTAGTATCATCTTGGTTACGATGATGAGCGGATTATCTAGAATTATATCTGAAATTAGGAGTATTTCTTAAGTTCGCACGCCGCATAGAATCATCCTTGTGCAATGATGAATATTTAGATGGACTATGGATAATTATAGTCGTCTAATAAAATAGTGCTTTATATAAAAACAAAAAATGGAAAAAAAACTGAGCTGGGTGACGCAGTGGTTAACACAGTGGAATCGCAATCGGCAGGACGACGGTTCAAACCCCCGTCTGGCCATTCTGATTAAGGTTTTCTGTGATTTCACTAAATCGCTTCAGGCAAATGTCGGAATGGTTCCTTTGAAAGGGCGCGGCCGGCTTCCTTCCCGCTCCATTTCTAATCCGCCCTAATCCGATGGTACCGATGACCTCGGTGTTTGGTCCTTTTCCCACAGATCAACCAACCAAAAACAACTGTTCTCCAAATTAGAACAGGACCGTGTGGTGAAAGTTCTTTACTAGCATCCAGACACCATGCATCCCTACAACTTACGAATTATACCACGAAAAAGTTCATGCGTTCCATTAGATGAAAATTGACACGACGTACTTTTGATAATTGTCGCTCTATATATCGAAACTATTGACAAATAAAAGCGCTAGCACTGACAATATAATCTGAGTTAATAACTCGTAACTTTCCGAATGAGACAATATTTTGCCAGTAGCAGCTCAACAATCTCTCTGCAAGATTTAATGTCTCCCCTAATACGTCTACTTTTCTCCAAGTCCAATCGTCGGCCACCGAACATTCATCTTTGTCCTTCCTTCTCCTCCTTCACGCTTGGAGTAAACAGCAGATCCACGTAGTCTGATGCTGTAGTAGTCATAATTTCCTCACTCGCTATATGGTTGCGGCACACTGTGTTCAAACAGACTTTATTATCTTAGGTTCATTACCCTCGCGAGTAGTGACTCATCTAGCACACAAACAAAAATAGTCACAGTTTTTCACAACAGCCGTGATACATTACAACTGGTCAGGATTTTTAGTATGTTGTTCAAGCCATTCTTTCCTACAACTGTACGAAAGATTTGCAACTACATGAACTATTTCCCTTGTCAATCTTTCCTGGTCTTTATTTTCCGTGCTATTACAGTATTACGCCATCGCTTGGTCGTGCGCTTACAAATTATAAAACTGACGCTTATAAAAAATTTACCTCACAGTTTTGTGAATGTTAAAGGCATAAAATGAATAATTTAATAGTTTTGTTTTGTCTGGACTTCTTACATTGAAACTTCTGCGTTTGTAAGGGTTAAATTTAGATTGAATGCGAAACGTATTAGGTTTTGCATAGCTTTTACGAAATTCTTTTCTCTTTCGTTACCTTTAAGGGAAAGCTTAAGTTAATAATGGTAACAAAATGGCCGCATAAGCCGACGGCGATGTACCCCAGTCCGTATTTAAAAAAAAAATCAAATGTGTAAATTTTTATACAGTGGTAGCATGGAGTGTCACGAACAACATACTGAAAATCCTATTGACGGGTAAGTGCGGGGGTGTGGGTGCAATTTCCTTAATAACCTGAAAGCAACAGCCTCTAGCTAAGCCGTATTGCAGTACAAAATTAAACTGCATTAAATTTCCTACGAAAAATGTTCAGTTCATTTTTTTTCTAGGACTAGTAGCTTGCGCAAAGATAGTGAGAGATCACTGAAATTTTCGAGCGACGCGCATGCTCTGTACCTTATGTGGTTTTTGTAGGTCAATTTGAAACAGTTTCCCGACTTTACGGACCAGATCAAAACGTTATCAAATTTTTCGTTCAACCTGTCTCTACAACACTGTGTTTCGTTGTAAACAGTTATCGTTTAGGCCTTTTATTGTTTATTGTCCTGTAGTAGGACAAACAATGTTCTGCTGCATTTTGTTAGTGCAGTTTGCCTACTTCAGGGACAAGTATACATTCAGGGGCAAATGGATTGCTCTCTTTTGATTGACAGGTCTTTAACCTATTTTTCTGCTAAATGGATTATGACCTTCCTTTTGACAGTTTATGACTGCCTGGAGCTAATCCTTCCTCTTGATTGACAGGTCCTCAACCTATTATTTCTCCAACTTACTGTTCTCCCAACCTATTGTTCCCCCACTGCTCCCCCTTCTTCTCTTCCCCCTCCACCTCCTCCTACGCCATTCCTCAGGGAACGCCCCTCGTCAATACAAGCACACTTTTAATATCAATTTTATTGAATTATTAATTAAATTGATCAATTAATTAAATCCACCCTCTGGGAAACCCCCCAGCCCTCCCCATGCCCTCCCCCTCCCCTAGCAATTGGTGGGAAAGAGACTCAGTTGATGGATCATTTGGAGGGAAATCGATTGCAGTGTATGGAACATTGTTTAAACACTTTAAACAAATTGTCGAATATTGTTTATTTAAATAATTTGTGGGATTCAAGGCGGTGTATGGAATATGGTTTATTTATCTGATTAAAGAATTTGTCAGGAAATCGATTGCAGTGTATGGAATATTGTTTAAATAATTTAGACAATGTGTGGAATATTGTTTATTTAAACAATTTACGTTATACAAGGGGTGTTTGGAATATAGTTTATTTATTTAGCTAAAGAGTTTGTCAGGAAATTGACTGCAGTGTATGGAATAATACTTATTTAAACAATTTACAGGATACAACATGATGTATGGGATATAGTTTATTTAAAGAATTTGTCAGGCAATCAATCGCAGTATGGAATATTTAAACAACTGTGGCGCTTTGTTATTCCGATCGCGTTTGGAAACGCTGAGTAGGCTTAGTTTATATTTGCTGCTGGAGTCAAGGATGTTAAGGATATATTATTTATTTTCCTCACTTTTCGAAGCACATTGGTGTCTATGAACAGTCAGAAGAACTACATATCTAAAAGTTCATGACAATTTCGAAACCCATCGCCACTTTCTGGAGACTGACAAATTACGAAAATTTCATCGACAAACTACACTCCTGGAAATGGAAAAAAGAACACATTGACACCGGTGTGTCAGACCCACCATACTTGCTCCGGACACTGCGAGAGGGCTGTACAAGCAATGATCACACGCACGGCACAGCGGACACACCAGGAACCGCGGTGTTGGCCGTCGAATGGCGCTAGCTGCGCAGCATTTGTGCACCGCCGCCGTCAGTGTCAGCCAGTTTGCCGTGGCATACGGAGCTCCATCGCCGTCTTTAACACTGGTAGCATGCCGCGACAGCGTGGACGTGAACCGTATGTGCAGTTGACGGACTTTGAGCGAGGGCGTATAGTGGGCATGCGGGAGGCCGGGTGGACGTACCGCCGAATTGCTCAACACGTGGGGCGTGAGGTCTCCACAGTACATCGATGTTGTCGCCAGTGGTCGGCGGAAGGTGCACGTGCCCGTCGACCTGGGACCGGACCGCAGCGACGCACGGATGCACGCCAAGACCGTAGGATCCTGCGCAGTGCCGTAGGGGACCGCACCGCCACTTCCCAGCAAATTAGGGACACTGTTGCTCCTGGGGTATCGTCGAGGACCATTCGCAACCGTCTCCATGAAGCTGGGCTACGGTCCCGCACACCGTTAGGCCGTCTTCCGCTCACGCCCCAACATCGTGCAGCCCGCCTCCAGTGGTGTCGCGACAGGCGTGAATGGAGGGACGAATGGAGACGTGTCGTCTTCAGCGATGAGAGTCGCTTCTGCCTTGGTGCCAATGATGGTCGTATGCGTGTTTGGCGCCGTGCAGGTGAGCGCCACAATCAGGACTGCATACGACCGAGGCACACAGGGCCAACACCCGGCATCATGGTGTGGGGAGCGATCTCCTACACTGGCCGTACACCACTGGTGATCGTCGAGGGGACACTGAATAGTGCACAGTACATCCAAACCGTCATCGAACCCATCGTTCTACCATTCCTAGACCGGCAAGGGAACTTGCTGTTCCAACAGGACAATGCACGTCCGCATGTATCCCGTGCCACCCAACGTGCTCTAGAAGGTGTACGTCAACTACCCTGGCCAGCAAGATCTCCGGATCTGTCCCCCATTGAGCATGTTTGGGACTGGATGAAGCGTCGTCTCACGCGGTCTGCACGTCCAGCACGAACGCTGGTCCAACTGAGGCGCCAGGTGGAAATGGCATGGCAAGCCGTTCCACAGGACTACATCCAGCATCTCTACGATCGTCTCCATGGGAGAATAGCAGCCTGCATTGCTGCGAAAGGTGGATATACACTGTACTAGTGCCGACATTGTGCATGCTCTGTTGCCTGTGTCTATGTGCCTGTGGTTCTGTCAGTGTGATCATGTGATGTATCTGACCCCAGCAATGTGTCAATAAAGTTTCCCCTTCCTGGGACAATGAATTCACGGTGTTCTTATTTCAATTTCCAGGAGTGTATTTTGTACAGATCGAGAAACATACATACATACTGCACAGACAGTTAAGCCCTGCAAAAGGGGTCTACAGATCATGAATGGGATGAAGTGCTGTATGCTAGCCGCCGTCTGGGATCTCCGATGTGTGTGTATCGTCAGGGCACCGCAGCTAAGGTCAAAACCACCCAATGTTCTGATTACAGATTACGTTACTAAATACCACCGACCACGGGCCACATATCGGCGTCCTTTGATCTCGTGGCCACCAAACAAAGCTTGAAGCTTCGGCATTCTGTTGATCGGGCAATTCCAGTCTCGCTTCCTCTCTCTTTCTTTTTCTAGAGGCCTCTCCCTGATTGTCTGTGTGGACCAACATCCCGAAACATGCAGATGGAGGTTTGCAGCTCTCTTCAGAATACTATATTCCTGCTGCCTAACACTGGAGACAAAGGGAAAGCTGATGCAATTTTGATATCAAAAATTGAGTGAAATAATCCATTTGCACTACCCTTCCAAATTTGTTGTTTAACGACAGCAGTCAAATAGATCGCTTTAAACACGCATCTCCACCTTACGATGATCCTTCTTCATAATAAGACACATTTTCAACGTTTGTGTATCAGACACAATCATTAAGCAAATCAAGTAATGAAATTTCGACCACAAATAGATCGTAGCTCTAAATATATCTGAGGTCTTGTACGCACCAATGTTTGAGAGCACAGGGGCTCTCCTCCACCAAAAGGTTCCACTGAACATATCTGACAGAAAAATAAATCCTACCGCTCACACACGCTAGCGATTGCGAGGCGCGCGCCATTCACCATCTACATCATACCCCCGTCCGCACCAACCGGGAGATAGATCCGAACGGATGCGTGCACGCACTACAGCTATCGGAAACAATGAATTGGTAAGTCGGGAATTTGACTTCGTGATTGGGTTTTTAAAAGTGCTGTGGAATTCCTAAACTGATTGTCTCCTCTACATATGAAAAGAGGAAGGCGTACTGCATGATAGGGTAGAAACAACATCAAATATCACTGCAAGACAGAGTCCACTGCAATGTAATGAGAAGCACTAAACACGACACACTTAAACCACGATCCAGTCCGCAGCAGTAGATGTCATGAATAAAATAGACAGCTGAAAACACTCATACATCCCGCGGGCTCCGGTCCCGAGGTGCACACGCAGAGCGCGTGCCCTCCCCCATGTACACTGCCATCGCCGCGTAAAGAGATCAGTGAAATTACCGCCGCGTATGCAGTCGTAGTCTTGGACGCGTATGCATGCGAGTGCACCACTCCCTGGCATGGAGGGCATCTGGGGGTGATTGGAGTAGCAGGCATTCGGATGATATCAATAGCTCCAGTGCAAATGCCCATCATTTTGTATCTTCTCTCACGTAACACACACACACGTCTGGCTTCTGTCGCGCTCACCCAGCACACTGGTCACTTCAGCAGCGCTCGCTGCTACGAGAAACATCAGACAGGTAAGCGCATTCTTTGTACACGTCAAAGGCTGAGCTAATCCAATACTTCCGCTTGCCAACTCCTTGTGACCGCCCTTGCCGGCAGCCACGGTGTAAGACGTCCAGGTTTAAGGAATTTGTTGCTATCGCACTCGAGCAGATGTAATTTCGATGGATTGCTCCCGCGCTGCCTGCTATATGTAAGCTATAAGAGAATCTCAGGCCAGAGAGAAGTGTTGTCAGCAGTAGGAACTGTGTAGCAGTTGTAGTAAGTAGTTGCGAGCAGTCGTGTGTATGGAGTTGGCTGGGCCAGTCGTGGGGAGCGATGGCGGTGCCTGGGCGATGTAGTATAAGGTAAAAGCAGCCTCGCGCTTATGTACTATTGTTATATCAAGTCCCATGTAAATGTTTTAAAAAATCTCTTAACAATAATCTTTCTCATAAAAAGTAACTTTTGACAATCATTCATCTCAATTTAAAGAATTTACTAATTTCTCCAATCCATGGTCATCCCGATTATTGTAAAGAAAAATCAGTTGTTTCCTTTAATACATGACAAATCTATCGGCCAGCATTGCACTGGGCTGTGCCAGAAAATTTTCTTATAGTAGCAGATATATATTGCGTTATCCGGCGACCTTACTGAGGTAAGAATTTTCAATTTACTCAGTATGATCTTTCAGGGCCATGACGCAGCACTGCTGACGTCCAAAATTTACCGGTTTAAATTCACAGTCAATTATTGAAAGGCTATCTGTGAGTCACACTTTTTTATTAGGAGATTAGTCACATTTTATTGTTCCAAGAATACGGAGTTTTTCTGTGGGAGGTTACGCTAAATGTCAATGTTATTATTATATTCTTTTAATATTGGGAGGTTACACTAATGCTGTACATATTTTCACTGTTGGGTAGTTACGCCAAATGTGAATATTATTTATATTATTATATTGTGGAGAGGTTACACTTGGCGATAACCGGTCAGTATCGTATTTTTGTAAATTTCTGAGGAGTAGTCAGTTATATATCTGCTCTTATATACTTAATGTTAAATGTAGTTTGCATCTGGCGCAACGCATTTACTAATTTGTACTCTTTCCTTCACAGATCATCGGCAATTTATTGCTCTTTGTTGTTACTGTATTTGTTCAATTTTGCTTTGTCTTTGTTTGATTTTGTGCCTACTTTGACTTGTGAAAATGCCGCGAAAAACTGCTAACAGTACATCGCGATGCGGAGTGAGTGAGAAAGAGGACTACAATAATTTGACAGATAATAGTAACGACTCTCAGTTTCATATTGATATTCCCCCAATTATGGATAATCAGTGCGTACCGACCACTAGTAATGATTTTAATCCTAATGATGAGCAAACAAATTCAATTTTGACCACAGTAAATTTAACAATTGACGCAGCACGTTCCGTCAGTTTGACACATCTGATTTGCAAAATTTACACAGTGATCAGATAACTGTTTCCAACGAATATGAACAATATACAGAAAACACATCAGATTTATTTGATTACGATGTAGTGACCAACAGTGCACATGCGATTAGCAAACCTTTTCGTGAATCAGACAATGACCAAATTGTTACACAAAACGTGACACATGCAGATACTCCATCACACAGTACAGAGAATAGAGTCGGTAGTTTTGACATGGATCAACTTATGGCATTATTGATACAATTCAATGAAAAACAAGACAACAATTATAAACAACTTAATGAAAATCTCAAACAGTTGAATAAAAAACACGACAACCTCAATGAATCGAACAAACAACTTAATGAAACTCTCAAACAGTCGAATGAAAAACAAGACAACAATTTCAAACAACTTAGTGAACAGATTACAGCCGTTGCCGTGCAATGTCATGATACTAAAGAACAATTACGTGAGGAAATTAAGGCTTGTGCTAAGAACAGTAGTGAAGAAATGAGGTCTGTGGCAAGAATTAAGTAATACACATGCAACCACAACCAAATTACTTAGAGATGAAATTAGTGCAGTCGCTAAACAATGTTCTGCAAACGCAACACAGTTACGTGACGGGTTTAAATTAATGTCAGCAGACCTTACACACATACTGGATGCGAAAGTCGACAATAAATTTGAACAACAACACAGTCAAATTGACGAACGTTTTAATCACCACCTACAGAACAGTGAAACGCGTTACCGCAAATTTATACAGGAACAGAACAAAGTAAAGAAACAAGTCATGGAAACAATTACTGTACAGAGACAGGAAGATAAGCTTAAGTTATTTACGAAAGCAAAAACATACGAAGTCAACAACATTGCTACAGTATGAGACGAAATCAATACTATCAAACAGTTGAACACTGAATTGTATGGTGAAATAGCCGATCTAAAAACAAAAACAGATACTAATATTCAGACTTTGGAAAATAAATATACAGTAGACTTTCAGACAGTCACCAACAGACTTGAACAATTAGAATTAATACAGGATCCCGATGCCATTAAAGCAGACGTTAAGAAATTAAACAAAGCCACACGTAAAAAGCAGAAACAAATTAATGCTTGTGACACTGAAAACGACGATCAGGTAAAAGCACTGACTGAAAAATTTGATGAAGTCGCCAGTCGTATTGACGTTATCGAAAATAACAATGATACCAAATCAGACGATACGTCACCAGTTTTGTTTAATCAAACATCCGAATTCCAAAACATACAGCAGACAATCAGTGAGATAGGTTCGTCCAATAATATATTACGTAGAAAATTATCTTTATAGCAAGAAGTGACAGAGATGAAAAATGTCTCAGCCTCTAACACGACACAGCATACGCCACTTTCCGAACATTTCTCACACTAACACAGCCAGTATAATTTAGGTAATTTACAGAGAGTACGTGACTTAGATTCCGAACAGTCACAGACAAACAGACTATCATACAAACCTGAACCTGTTCAGACATTCAGAGACGAAAATTTTGATTACAAGCACTTTCTGTCCGTTAGGAAATTTAAGGTATTTAAAAATGACAGAAACAGATTTACCCCTTGGATTGGATACAACAATTTAGCTTTGCGTTTCCACCAACTTTTCCCGTAATACACAAACTTGAATTTATTTGCAGTTTATTGGAAGGCGAACCGGCAACTCGTATGAGACCGATCGCGAGACAATGCTACTCGGTAGAAGAATTTCAGAATGCTTTTCTGTCAGCGTATTGGTCGAAGACGACACAGCGCGGAATCAAGGATCAATTAATTAGCTTACCGAATTATGAGAACTCAAATTTTCCCACTGTCACGCAATTGTTTGAACACATGGTCCAACAAAACCAATACTTAAGTGAGCCATACAGTGAATCTGCACTTATCCAATTATGTATTTCTAAATTACCACGATCATTAAGAGTATCACTTTTAACAGGACAGCAGAAAGAAAATATTTCGGCATTTAGAGATCTGTTACAGCTTTTGGAAGTTCAGCAATCAGACTATTCTTTCATAAACAAAAATTTTTCACATCGTAACCAAGGTCAACGAGCTTACGGCAATTACGATCAGCCACACTATTTTAATAGCAAAGGTGATAGACGGTCCAGGAATGACACCCACCAGAACTTTAATAACAGACAAAATTTTAATTGTCAGCATCCTCATAATTATCAGCAACAGCAAAGACTGTTTGACAACAATAGAGGCTTTTCCCCACAGCAGCAACAAAACCAGTCTGTCAGCATACCTAACCAACAATATAATGTGCAAGGTCAACCAAGCTTTAATGTTTCGCCGCCTACACGTATAGCGTCGGCTCCATCAAATAGTAAAGCACCGCAACGAGGAAATCAGTACGTAGAGAAAATACATCATTTTAATTCCTATCGCAACGCGCCGTATAGCAATGACTATCATCACAGACGTAAAAGTAATGAGCACAATTTTCAGCTTTAACAGTCGGTCTTACCAGCAGCAGAATCAACCACAACAACAGATTATCATGAGTGAACCAGACAGTAGGTATCATCCCGAACCTAATACATCAGGACGAAGTAACAGAACAGTACAAATAGTCGAAATACCACAGCATCTTCCTGCAAATAACAGCACGTCAGATAGAATTTGACTAGATACAGTACAGGTTGCATCCTCCAGCAACGTAAGGAACACTTCAGATACACAGAATCTTGTTCACGAAAATGTTATTACTTTTGACGACAACCGAGACACACTTTTGCGTGAAAAACCAGTTTTTCAAAAAGCCATTTCCCACCCTGTAATTGAAGTAAAGATTGGAGCATCCACATTTTCAGCAGTAATCGATTCTGGATCACCTATGTCAGTTATAAATGAAGAATCTTTCAACGAATGTAACAAAGAGAATACCTGTCTTACGTTACCATTAGGCAAAACTAAAGTAAAAGGAGCAGTATCTGGTAAAGGAGTAGACGTAAAATTACAGACACACTTATCGTTTTGTATTGCAGGTCATGCGTTCCACTCAAATTTTTGGATTGTTCCCTTATTGACAACAAACGTTATTTTAGGTACGAATTTTTTGATACAACATGACGCAATTTTTGACTTTCAAAATTCCAATTTAATGTTAAAGAGTGAAAATATACAACTGGCATTAGAATTTCAGCACGCTTTATCTGCAGAAGAACAGGCAATTAATCGGACAGAGGTCATTTCTGCATCACGTAACATAGACCGTCATTCCACATTGTTGGAGGAGATTAGTGTTTAACGTCCCGTCGACAACGAGGTCATTAGAGATGGAGCGCAAGCTCGGGTGAGGGAAGGATGGGGAAGGAAATCGGCCGTGCCCTTTCAAAGGAACCATCCCGGCATTTGCCTGAAGCGATTTAGGGAAATCACGGAAAACCTAAATCAGGATGGCCGGAGACGGGATTGAACCGTCGTCCTCCCGAATGCGAGTCCAGTGTGCTAACCACTGCGCCACCTCGCTCGGTCATTCCACATTGTTCACAGATAGGTATGTTCACAACTACAACACACTACAAGAAGCCAACTATGACGTTATACAAACGATTTCTGATAATATTAAACAGAGAACTGCAAATGCAGACGACGAACGTACTCAACTATGCAATATTCTTTTACAGCAAGCTCCAGTTTTTGACAACATCCCTGGTACTATGTCCGGTTTCATGTATGAATTTCAAGTTAAACAGCACGATACATTTAAAGCCAAACATTATCCCATTCCATATATTCACAGAGAACAAGTTAAGAAAGAATTGCAAGCTATGCTTGACGAAGAAATGTATTGAACCGACAGTTAGTCCTTACATAAACCCGCTGCATATTGTTAAGGAAAAGGATGGTTCACTTCGCCTCGTACTTGATTCGCGTCATGTCAACGACATTATTATTAATGAAACAGATCGCCCACAGACACTACAAGAACTTTTACAGAAATTTCATGGTACTGCTATTTATTCCACATTAGATTTAAAATCGAGATTTTGGCAAATTCAGCTCCATCCGAAGTGCAGAAAGTACACAGCATTTCTCTATTTTGGTGATTGTTATTAATTTTGCAAATTACCGTTCGGTTTAACAATTTCTTGAGCAGCATTTATTCGGGTTTAAATACTATACTTCCGACAGAACTTAAAGAGAGAATCACAACATATGTAGACGACATCCTTATCGCAGAAGCTAACTGGTGTGAACACAATCAGATTCTTGAACAACTGTTGCAAACTTTTCGTGGACAAGGAGTCACAGTTAATCTTAGCAAATCACACCTTGGTAAAACTTCTATAAAATTTCTTGGACATGTAATTTCAGCAGAAGGCATTGCGCCTGACCCGGACAAACTTCAAGCTTTACGCGACATTACTGTTCCAACGACAAAGAACAACTACGCAGCTTTCTGGGTTTAATTAGCTTTTTCCGTAAATTTATTCATTAAGCTGCTTTAGACATCCCTAGATTATGCCAGTTGACGGGTAAAAACACTATTTGGTCCTGGGATAGCCAAGCACAGTCTGAATTTGTCAATCTGAAACAAGCTTTGTTGAACGCACCACTTTTATCACACCCAGATCCTACCAGAAATTTTTCCATTGCCACCGACAGTTCTAAAACAGCTTTAGGCGTACATATTTTTCGGGAAATTGAAGAAGACGGTAATACAGTCATTAAAAACATCGCCTTTGCGAGTCACATTCTGTCACCTGCTGAACGCAATTATTCTGTTACAGAACTTGAAACATTATGTGTTGTATGGGCATTTACCAGATTTAGGCATTTTCTTTATGGAAGACATACTACCGTTTACACAGACCATAGAGCTATACAGTTTTTGCTTTCCGCTAAATTTACACATGACAGAGTAAGCAGATGGAAACTTTATTTACAGGAATTTAATTTTACAATTGTTCACATTCCCGGTACACAAAATGTTGGAGTAGACGCACTATCCTGTTCTCTCAGCAATAATCATCAAGACATCGCAACCAACTTCTGCCAAGCAAATTCTAGCATCATGTATATTCAACAAGTTGCATTTGAAAATTTCATTTCGTCGTCATTACGAGACATAGCACAAGAACAGAACAAAGACAACGTGTGGAAAGAAATTAAACACCTTTGGCAAGATGGGAATAACGTTACCATTAGAAACCATTACACTGTACGCAATAACATTCTGTTTCTCCGCTCTCACCCTGACAGCAACAACTGGTTATTATGTATTCCTGACGAGCTTGTTAACAAATTAATTTGGTATACTCATTTAAGTTGCGCACATTATGGAGCCAGAAAATGTTTTCTTATACTGAGACAGAACTGTTATTTTGCTAATATGGAGAAACGTATTCGACGAGTTTTAGCGTCATGTAAAATCTGCCAGAAAGCTAAATCAGACACGACTTCACACATTCCTCCGTTACATCCTATTGTACCCGTTAAATTGAGACACATGGCCGCTATAGACATTTTTAGTCCAATTCCCAGAACTAATAGAGGTTTCTGCTACATCTTTGTCGCTGTTGAACTCACTTCGAAATTTGTTACCTTCACTCCGCTACGCAAAGCTACTGCTAAATCTGTTTCGAATGCATCTGTAAAACATTTTCAGCTTCATGTAGGACATGTATTGATAGTAATTTCTGACGATGAACCACAATTTCGATCTGCGATATGGACACGTATGTTACGAGCTAAAAACATTTCTCCGATCTATATATCCAGGTATCACGCTTCTTCGAACCCGTCTGAACGACTGATGAAAGAAATTGGTAAACTATGTAGAATATACTGTTATAAAAAACAAATTGATTGGGGTACACACATACTCTCATTCAAGGATGTAATTAAATCCATACCAAATGAATCTACTATGTCATCCCCGACTGTTATATTGAAAAATGTTGAACCACCTAATAAAATTAAAGAATTAATATCTTTTCCTACATCTCGTCGTCTACGCCACCATGAAATAATCGACATTGCACTCAACAACATCAAACGTGCCGCAGAGCGCCGGAGAAGACAGCAAAAACAGGTTTCTACACGCAGTGACTTTCACGTAGGACAGAAGATATTAGTATGCACACTCTATTTATCCAACAGAGGAAAGAGTAGATGCAGTAAATTTGAGCTTCTATACGCAGGTCCATAACGGATTCGCAGCATTCCTCACCCCAATGTAGTACACGTCGAAACTTTGAGAACCAGAAAAAGCAAGGGCAATCACCATATTTCCAGTATTAAACCCTTTATTGAATGAACATACTTTATGATTTATAACACTGTAATGGCATTTCCAGATATTTATATGACCACTTACTGATGATGATCATATTTTTTCTTGGCAAGTGCCCAGTAAGGTAAGCTTAGCAGGTCACTTTTCTTGTCGTTATATAGCAGACCGTACACATTTCCATTTTTTTTTGTATGTATGATTGTTTTCCTATCGAAAGTAGAATTTTTGCCTGTATGCACTATGAAATCTTTAAGATGTAACAAACACCAGTTGACTTTAACATTTTTGCCTTATGATATCTCAATATCTTGACTATTCTACATTTTTTGCTGCTACATTATGATACTGTGTGTACATTTTTGCACTTGAAAATTGTCAATTGTTTTGACCTAATACGTTTCCTGTCATGCATTGCTGTATGCTTAGTTATATAACTAGAAACAAGTTTTTATTTAATGGGTATATGATTTAAATGCAAGATATTAATCCTCATTCATCATTTTCAGAAAGCAATAACGTGTAAAGGAAATAAATTATACAACCACAGTGGTTTACTATGAAATGGAAATTTCACCATCGTAATGAACGAAAGAAAATGCAATACCTTGTCATGAAGAGCAAATGAATCAGAATTAACAAGAATATACTATACACACTGTATAATAGCAGTCTTAACTAATTATTTTCTTTCAGAATACGAGGCGATTGATGCAGGCTGTCAGACAGAACTGCACATGTTAATTTTAGTGATGAAATATGCTAGAAGTAAGAAACTCTATACTATGAATAGTTGTATGAAGTAAATGGTAATACAAATAATGAATAATGAAGTGTCTATTTTTTGCAGATGATAATAAATGATGATGAATAGTTATATGAAGAATATGGTAATATGAATAATGAAGTTTTTCTTTGGAGATGATGATAATGATGAAGTTTATATATTTTCTGTAAGTTAAGAAATGCTATGTAGTTATTTAAGTATTTGTTGCAGTTCCTTTTGACAGTATGTCTAATGTCACATAGTATAATGACTGAATGTGTTGGGAAAGACAGCTAGAGTACATACATATTGAGTACACGTTTCATTACTTGTTAATTCAAAGTTTACTACTTTTCAGCATAATATACATTTTTTTCTTTCAGGTCAATAATCCATTTTGTATTTTTCCAGGAGAAGCTTTTCATGATATTAATATGCTATAAGCACTTAGTTGTGAAACTTGTTCTAATACTTGCATATTTTACCCAGTTGTGTCTATAGTTTATGAATGTGATCACACATACTGTACTTGTTTCATAACCTTGCTACAGCTGACTCATGACGAATGACGTTATTAATCCTTATTTCCAGCAATAAGTCAAAAGCAAATATTTTCACGCCCCAGCAATTGACTATCGATTCCAATGCAATGCATTGCTAGCACACAAAAAAAATTATTACCAGTCCCAACTATTACCAGTGTACAACTAAATAATGCTACCAGTTTAAGATATATTTCTAGTCCTAAATATAATGCAAATTTTTGTGATGTATTGATTCCATTATGCCCATGTATTATTGGACTACAGGCCTTGAGTAATAGTTACAATGTCTTACATTTTAAATATGTGTTATGTCACTTGCACAATATCATATATAAACAGTAGCAGCTTGATGCTACACCCAATAACTCTTGTTTTGAATAATGACTTCTGAATAATACATAATAAATTCTTTGTAACTGGCCAACAAGTGCCAATAATTACTGTAATGAGAAGACATGATGCCAATAATTACTGTAATTAGATGACTTATGAATAATGCTCTGTAATAATTACTGTAATGAGATGACTTATGCACAAATGCTATGCCAATAATTTCTGTAAATAATATTTTGTTATACTCTATAAATGCTAGGCCAATGATTACTGTAACGAGATGACTTATGCATAAATGCTATGCCAATAATTACTGTAATGAGATGACTTATGATGCCAATGATTACTGTAATGAGATGACTTACGCATAAATGCTATGCCAATAATCACTGTAATGAGATGACTTATGATGCCAGTGATTACTGTAATGAGATGACTTATGCATAAATGCTATACCAATAATTACTCTAATGAGATGACTTATGAATAATGTTCTGTAATTCTTCCATATATACTACTTAAATGCTGTGTAAATAGCCAATGAATGCCAATGATTATACAGATCGGTTGATACACTAGTGTAATTATATGATGACTAGCCCAAGACTTAATGTATCCTTCACCTTCTGACCTAATTACCAGCAATTACTGCAATATCCGTATGTCCTGTCCATCCTCATGATCATGGAGCACTATATTTGGTTTTTGCACTAATTCTACATTGATGTAAGAGTATGGATTCTACAAGAATGTGGTGTTGACATATCAAGCTGTCCACCACCTTGAACGATGGAGATATTATTATGGTCCTACTGTTTGGTGTACCTAATGTACTTCCAAAATGATAACATACAATATTAATACAAGATTTCAGTGTCTTGGCTACGCTGATGAATACTTCAGGGAAGAGAACTTCAGATTGTCTCACTTGGTGTTGTGCTTCTGTAGAAAGATACGGACTTTCAGTGCAGCTACGTGCAACCCACTGTGCTACAACCATGATGCTATCCTTCCCATCCCTTTCCTAGTTCTTGTAAAATGTTGAAGATTTTTACAGTGCGTGTGCACTTCATTTCATTTGTTAATATGATCAGTT